>NC_025997.2:92130575-92430575 GCF_000442705.2 Elaeis guineensis
TGAATATATAAACATAGGTCAATTCTTTTTATTTTGTCTGACTTGTGTGCGTGACTCTATAGATTCAAACACTAAGCCGGTAGCATAGGAACCAATTTTTGCACTAATTGAGATACCATCTAGCAATGGTTCCCGACGTCTAGATAGGTCAAATTATTGCAAAGAAATATTTCAGAACCCAAACACATGGTTGCCACGTAATTCATCCTTTAAACCCTGGATGCTCTAGGATGGTCTCAGGTTAACTATCAATCGAGATTGCTTCATCCACATTGTATGTCAACCTTTCAAATCCATCTCACAGATTATCCTAGCCAAAGTTTTACTAAATTAAAATATAGTGATACATCAACTCCAATAATCTGGAGGGGTCAATCCCATCTTGATCCATACACAGACTTCACAAGTACTTGACTGTACCTAGTAGCCCTCCGTCACTGCATTAGAAATTCAGGTAGTCCGACACCAAAGCATAGTGAGTTGCTTGCAAGTCACTATGGTGATTTCAGATCTGAAGGATACTTATACCTATATGTTTCACGAGGAGCTCTTGACAGCAAAATGCTCAGTAAGTGAGTCACTTGTTTAGTGATGATGTATCCCTACATCTAACCTATATGCCATACCAATGTCACCACACTCCTTGGTTAAGAGGATAACCAACCCATATGGCACACAATGACCTCTTCTCGATAAAAGTTATTATCTCATAATGACGTATCATTTGATCGTGAACATGTTTTCAAACTATACGATAAATCCTCTCTTTATTGTATACTAGTATAGTTCTAGAGACTTCATCATAGTACAAGAGTTCAAGAAAGATGTCACTTTGTGATGAAAAATATCAAAATAACTATTATTCAATTGATCAATAATTCATATACAAGGATAAACTCAATCATCACACGATTGATTTTAGGACATAATTCCCAACAGGAAGAGTCCAATATCTCTAGGACTCTTCATCCCAACCTCCTTACACATTGAAATAAAAGGAGTTTTATTTCATTCTTATGCATGTAAGACACCAGAGGAGGAGGTGTTCATGTGAGGAAGCTTTGGGGCATGGGTTTATGGCATAAAAAGAGAAGGAGAGTCTTTTCTCTTTGGGTGTGTGCAAAAATCTAGTTTCTAAGATTTTGGTCCTAAGGGTTTGGGAAGAGAGAAAAAATAAGAAAAAAGTTATTTTCTTCTCCATCTTTCTTCTAACTCTTCATCTCCTTCAAAAGTACATTTTCAATCTCTAAAAAGATTTCAGAGATTTGAAGAAAAAATCTAGATCAGTCAAGAAGAAGATCTTTTCATGAACTAGCATTTCAAGAAGATCGATCAGATCGAGACTTCAAGTGGACTTTTCGTAGAGGCCGAACGTATATGTGGCTATGAGCAACCAGTAAGGATCTTCTTCACTATATCTCTCAGTAGCGGTGATTGTCAATCCGCACTCAAGTATTGAGTTCTGAACTTAGATAGGTGTAGATTTGATCTACTGCTTACATCCATGCATATAGATTTTATCATATGATTATTTTAGATTTTATATGCAACATATCATGTCATAGATCCTAGAGTAGGTTGATTTGATGATTAGATCATATGCATGTTAGATTAATATGATTAATCTATTTGCTTTTCACTTTAATTTATTCAAAAAATTTTAAAATACATGCATGAAATCGTCTATATTTTCCAACAGTCATATCTGATCTATGAATCTTACCTTCCAAAAAAATAACCAAGCTATCCTTTATGGGACATGGTGAAAGAATCACTGAGATACTTGTCCTGGTGCACACTGATGTGTACAGCCTATTCGATGTGCCAGTCAGAGGAGGTTATCTCTACTTTATCATCTTACTAATGATTATGTATAGTATGGATATGTATATCTTATGAGATACAAATCTAAAATCTTTGAAAAGTTTAAAGAATTCAGAAATAAAGTAAAAAAGAAAACTAAAAAATCTCAGATTCTTCGATCAGATTGAGGAGGTAAATACTTTAATAAAAAAATTTTAAGTTATCTCAAGAAAAATAATATAGTCTCATAATGGACTTCACCTAGAATGCCTCAACTCAATAGAGTTTCAGAATGGAAAAATCAAATCTTATTGGATATGGTTCGGTCCATGATGAGCGTCACTAATCTTTTCTTATTTTTTTGGAGACATAGTTTACTTATCGCTAATTACCTATTGAATAGGGTTCTTTCTAAATTTATTTCTATCACACCATATAAGATGTGGCATAGTAAAAAATTAAGTCTTGATCATATCAAGATTTGGAGATGTCCGGCCCATATCCAAATATTACAGGTGGGCAAGTTAGAGGTCAGGTCTATAAAAGCTCATTTCATAGGATATCTTAAGGAGTCTTTAGGATATTATTTCTATTTTTCAGAGGATCACAATGTGATTGTGAGCCGACATCCTATCTTTCTTGAAAAATAGTTCATCCAACATGGAAGTAGTGGGAGGCAGATTGGGCTCGAAGAGAAAGTCTCTTAAGAGCAAAGAGTCTCAGAACCTGTGGAACCTATTCAAGCTGAGCCAATACGCACACCTTTTCCTCAACCTCATAGATCCAGTAGAATTTTTTGTCCTTCTGAGAGATACTTAGGAATCATCACAAAAAATGTAGAGAAAATATTCCTCATTGAAAATGGGATACATGGAAATGACCCCAAAATCTATAGCGAGGCAATATCATATATCGACTTCGAGAAATGATTAAAGGCTATGAAGTCAGAAATTGACTCAATACACTCCAACCAAATCTAAACCTTAGTAGATCCATTAGAAGGTATAGTACCTATTGAGTGTAAATAGATCTACAAGAGAAAGATTGATTCAGATAGAAAGATAGAGATCTTTAAAGCAAGACTTATGGCTAAAGGTTATAGTCAACGTGAAGGCATTGACTATCAGGATATCTTTTTATCAGTGGCTATGCTGAAGTTCATTCAAATATTGCTTGTAATTATAGCATATCATGATTATGAGATATGACAGATGAATGTAAAAACTATTTTTGTAAATGGATATCTTGAGGAAGATATCTATATAGAGCAGCCTTTAGATTTCTCTTCCAGTGATGGAGATCACAAAGTCTGTAAACTACAAAGATCCATTTATGGACTTAAATAAACATCTCAAAGCTAGAACATTCATTTCAATGATGTAATCAAATTTTTTGGTTTCATAAAAAATGAGAAAAAATTGGCTTTTTTCTTGTAGGATCTTCCAGATCTAATGAGATCTGGGGTGGAATATTTTTAAAAAAAATTTATCTTACTTTATTTCAGATCTAAGGTCTATTAGATCTGATTCTTATTATCTGATATTTAATCTAAAATTAAATCTAAAACTTGAGGATGAGAGAAATACTTCTAGGGTAACTAGATTACCTTGTAGATGATCGCAGCAATGCCCGAGGTTCTAAAATAGCCACGCAGTCGCCTGGCCTCTACCGATATCCACTCAAGTAGGATCTGGATCATCTTCTTCTCATGAATCTCCACTCTAAAAATTAGATCTGGATCTGATCTGGAAGATCTTCAAAAGATCATTTGAAGCTCAAGCAGCAGCTTCTCGACAAATCCTTGCAGCCTTTTGATTAGGGAGCCACCACGCCTTGGACAAGCACCAGATGGATGCCCAACTTCTTGGATGTGAAGAGGAGAGAGAGAGAAGCAGAGGGGGTATGGAGAAGTGGAGGGGTTTCATAATTTTGCTGGGTATTGAGCAAATTCTTTTAACCCTAGGTGCGGATAGAGTTTAAATAGACCCTACGCGCCATGCAGTGCCACATCATTCGACCAATCAAAAAATTTTAATTAATTCTGGAAAAATTTTGATTGGTGGAGTGAAGTCATTTGATCATATTAGATAAGAACCCCACCAAACCCTCCTACTGTTGGCACCAAAACTGGATAAACACAATGTGATTGGCGCCCAACAGTTTGAGTCGATCAAGGCATAGAGTCCTCATCTCATGGGACTCTATCCTTATCCATTTGGGGCGCACACCCCATCTAATCTTGGCACCCACTTTGAGGCCTAATTTAGTAGGTAGACACTCCATAAAAACTCTCCAATGACCTCTTGCCAAGTGGCCTTCAGTCCAAGGTCCATGGGTCAATGTTTGACCGATGTCCTAAAACAAAAATGGCAGGTGACAGGAATTGGCAGGTGTTATCTTAAATTCATCTTATGAATTAAGACAAGTCTTTTCTGAGCTGGACTGGCTCTAGTCAGACTGAGAGAAACCTTCTCAAGGTTCTCTGGATGAGTCAAATCATATTTGGCTCAGTCGAGATGAAAAAGATTGCACGAGGAGAAAGTTAGGCTCAATCGTGTGCTAGCATGATTTTCTTGAACCTAATTGGATCTAATCTAAATCAATCGAATTGAGCTAGCTCAATTGATGACATCCAGACCCTAACTCTTATTTGTGTGACCCAGTTAGGTTCATTTTCGTATGGTAATGAGACATGTCGTGATCTCATCATCGACATCATCGAAACTCTTTTTGATGGACCAGAACTCTTCTGATTTAGACAATCAAAATGATCGATCAACAAGATCATTCTAATTGCTCTCAAAATCCACCAGTGACACCTAGCAGTATATGGTGGCAACCCATCAGAAATGAAGATGAACCTCTCGGTGCAGCTACCTGTGTGATTGAGTTCTTCTATCATGAGTTTCGACTGAATTAGGGTTAAGGTGAACTCGTCAAACCCAATATCAGTCATATGAATCAATCGATCGATCCGAGTTCGATGTGAAATCCCAATGGAAAGCTCTTTTTCATTATTTCACTCTGCCATGGCCATGGGTTTAAGGACTCAATCTTTCGATCATCATAGGACTACTTCTCTCATCTACCGAGGTTGATAGATCCCATCTTGGTGCAATCTGGTTCCTACAATGAATATGCTACAGCCAACATACACCTCAGGGTTCTGAATGGCTAGGAGATCGAGTTATGGTGTAGTCAAACTATAACACACTCAAGATGAACTATCGATGTACCTCAGGTCAAAGAACTAGACACACAGCTACAACATCGAGCTAGTCATCGACGAGAAGGTAGACTTCCTTATGACTGCTCGAGGTGGTCACGCTTAGTATTCTTGTTCTCAACGAATACCTGTACTCTCATTTTGGTGTCTCCACACCGTAGACTCAAGACACATCTACTATAAAGAAGCGATCGTACACCAACCTTCCAGATCAATCACCATCCTCGTGATGATCCTATGGTCAGGAGCTATTTATGAGTTAGTTATGTAAATTCATGCCTTAAATTTTTAACTCTTGAAAATATGAATTAATATTTCTACTAACTCAAAGGATGTATCACAGACATAATGTACATAATGTGATAGTACAATAACCCTTTTATTCATTTATAGTCAAAATTATAAATTTGCCCTTACATTTGTATAGGAATGTGTTAGCCAATCTGGCATCTAGGGCACACATCTAACAAACTCCCACTTGACCTAATGCAAATTGGCTACAAATCTAAGTCCCATCTTCTCAAGGTGAGCTTTGATTTTCTACTGGCCTAATGGCTTTGTTAGTGGGTCTGCCACATTGTCTGTGGAGTCGACTCTCTTAACCTCGACATAACTTTTTTCGAGGTAATCATGGATCAGATGGAATCGCCACTCAATATGCTTGGACTTCTGGTGAGACCTTGGCTCCTTAGCTAGGGCTATGGCGCCATTATTATCGCAGTAAAGAGGGATGACATCTGATGACATCACTCCAAGCTCTGCGGCAAACTTCTTGTACAAGAATGCCTCCTTCGCAGCTTCCGATGCAGCAATATACTCTGCCTCCATGGTGGAATCAATAATCACCGTCTACTTGGAACTCTTCCAGCTAACTGCACCACCATTGTAAATGAACAGACTCCCAGATGTCGACTTTCGATCATCTATATCAGACATAAAGTCTGAGTCTGTAAATCCCTGAACCTGGAGTTCTCCATTCTCAAAGACTAGAAACATATCCTTAGTCCTTCTCAAGTACTTAAGGATACATTTCACAGAAGTCCAGTGCTCTTCATCTGGATTCGACTGATATCTGCTTGTGACACTCACAGCATGGGCAATATTAGATCGTGTACATAGCATGGCATACATGAGGCTCCCTATTGCGAAAGCATAAGGGATCTTGCTCATGCGTTCAATCTCCTCAAGTGTGCTAGGGCACATCTTCTTGGAGAGATGAATGCCATGTCTAAAAGGTACTAAATCTCTTTTGGAGTTTTCCATGCAAAACTTTTTTAGCACCTCCTCTATGTACATCTTCTGTGAAAGTCCCAGCATCCTATTTGGTCTATCTCTATAGACCTTAATATCCAGTATAAAGGATGCCTCTCCTAGATCTTTCATAGAGAACTCCTTAGACAACCATATTTTGACTGAGGTCAATGTAGAAATATCATTGTCAATTAGGAGGATGTCATCTACGTACAGTACAAGGAAGACAACTGCACTCCCACTGACCTTCTTGAACACACATGGTTCCTCCTCATTCTTGATGAAACTAAATATTTTGATCACATCATTAAAACGAGTATTCCAGCTCTGAGATGCTTGTTTAAGTCCATAAATGGACCTTTACAGCTTGCAGATCTTGTGATCATCATCATTGGATGTGAAACCAAGCGGTTGTTCCATATAGATATTTTTCTCAAGATATCCATTTAAGAATGCCATTTTTACGTCTATCTGTCATATTTCATAATCAAAATAGGCTGCAACAGTAAGCAATGTGCGGATGAATTTTATCATGGCTACGGACGAAAAGGTATCCTGATAGTCAATGCCTTCGCACTGACTATAACATTTCACTATAAGCCTAGCCTTGAATGTCTCCATATTTTCATATACACCTATCTTTCTCTTGAAGATCCATTTACACCTAATAGGTACAATATCTTCAGGTAGATCTACCAAGGTCTAGACTTGGTTTGAGTGCATCGAGTCAATTTCTGATCTCATTGCCTCTAACCATTTCTCAGAGTTGATATCTGATATCACCTCGTCATAGATCTTGGGATCATCACCATGAGCCCCATTTTTCATGAGGAATATTTTCTCTACTTTCTCTTGTATAGTACTTAAGTACCTTTCAGGAGGACAGAAAACCCTAGTCGATCTACGAGGTGGAAGAGGTTGTGTTAGGACTGATTCTAATTGATTGGGTTCCTCAGGTTCTTTAGCTCGTTTCTCTTGGGAGACATTCTCCTTAAGCTTAATTATTCTTCCGATGCCACTATCTTGAATAAACTGTTTTTCAAGAAAAATAGCATGTCGATTCACAATCACATTATGATCTTCTGGAATATAGAAATAGTATCCTAATGACTCTTTAGAATATCCTGTGAACCGAGCTCTAAAAGACCTAAACTCTAACTTGTCCACCTGCTGTCTCTTGACATGAACCGAACAACCCCAAATTCTGAGATGACTCAGACTTGGCTTCTTACCATGCCATATCCCATACGGTGTGATAGGAACGGTTTTAGAGGGAATCCTATTCAATACATATATTGCTGTCATGAGACAATATCTCCAAAGAAACTCAGAGAGGTCCGTGAAGATCATCATGGAATGGACCATATCTAATAGGGTCTGATTTCTCCATTCTGAAATCCCATTGAGTCATGGCGTTCCAGGTGAAATTCATCAAAAGACTATGCCATTGTCCTTAAGATAGTCTAGGAACTCCCAACTAAGGTATTCACCTCCTCGATCTGATCGAAGAATCTTAATAAATTTTTCTATTTATTTTTCTACCTCATGTCTGAATTCTTTGAACTTTTCAAAGGCTTCAGACTTGTGTTTCTTTAGAAACACATACCCGTACCTAGACATATCATCGGTGAAGGTAATGAAGTAGACATAGTTGCCTCTAGCCGGCACATCAAATGGGCCGCATATATCTGTATGTACTAGGGCAAGTAGGTTTGTGGCCCTTTCTCCATGTCCTGTAAAAGGAAGCTTGGTCATTTTGCCTTGAAGGCATGATTCACAAACTGGATATGACTCGAAAGTCAACAAACTCAATGGCTCGAATTTCTCCAATTTGTTAATCATCTTTTTCGCTATATGACCTAGCCTTAGGTGCCAGAGATACCTATCATTTAGACTATCTCTAGGCTTTTTAATTCCTATGGCATTCACATTTTGCTCGATATGAAATCCAGATACATCAATATGTAGCTGATAGAGACTATTAATAAGAAAACTATTTATAACTTTATTATTTTCATAAAATATGTTACAATGGTTCTTATGAACGCTAATCACATAGCCTTTTTGTGCTAAACATGAAACAGAAATCAAATTTCTGCTTGCTGCAGGCACATAATAACAATCTCTAAGAACTAAATCTAATCCTAATGGTAATCGCAAATGGTAGGTTCCCACGATCACAGCAGCAACTCTTGCTCCATTTTCAATGCGTAGGATCATATCCCCATCCCTCAGCCTCCTGCTCTCCTCAAGATCCTGCATAGAAGTGCACAAATGAGCACTAGAATCAAAGTCAAGTACCCAACTGGATGCAGAGGAAATCGTAAGATTAGATTCCATAATGAATATTCCTCCAGAAGGACCATCCTTCTTGTTCTTTAGGATGGCCAGGTACTGAGGACAGTTCTGCTTCCAATGATCGTCTGAATTGCAGTGGAAATATTTTTTCTTTTCAGCAGTCTTCTTCTTCGGTTCTGTCTTCTTCTTCTTCCCATCCACCTTCTGCTTCTTCACAGACTTCTTCTTCTTTTCAAAAGACTTTTACTTAGAAGGAGTCCGCTCCACAATAAAGACTGAGCCTTTTGAACCCTTCAAAGAAAGCTCAACCATAACCAACATGTTCATTAACTCAGCCAAGGTACACTGCATCTTATTTATATGGAAGTTCATGATGAACTGACCATATGCATCGGACAAGGACTGAAGGATCACATCAATCTGAAAATATATGTCTAAGATGATACCGAGCTTCTCAAGCTCTTCAAGGTCCTTGATCCTTGTCAAACAATGATCTTGGATTGACTGCCCATCACGCATTTTAGCCTTAAAAAGTCTTTGGCAGACTTGATACTTGGCTGCGTGACTTTGTTCACCAAACAACTCTTGTAGGTAAGCCAACATTTGGTGGGTAGTCATAATATTCTCATGCTGGTGCTGCAAGTCATTAGACATGGCACCCAACATGTAGTACCTGACTTTGTTATCATCATCCGTCCACTTTTCTAGAGATGCTCTCTGTTCAATAGTCGGACGTGCTGGTATGGCTGGTGGGTCCTGATCCAAGACATGAGTCAGTTTCTCGAAATCCAAAATAATTCTATAGTTCCTCAACCAGTTCTTGAAATTAGATCCAGTCAATCTATGGGTGTCTAGTATTTTGGTCAGGAGGTTGGATGCAGACATGTTTCCTGTAGAGAGTCAAAAGTTTCTAGTTAGATTTTGTAATCAGACTTAACCAATTTATTTAGAGATTTTATTTTTAAACAAATTAGGCTCTCACTATTTTCTCAGATCCCAACACTTCCTAGGTAGAGATGTAAAAATCTCTATGATTAGTGATTTCTAGTGGGTGGTGCAGTCTCACCGACTAGCTCACCACCTCACCTAACAGTTATTGGTGATGGGTCAACCGATGAGTGGATAACTCTTGTCCAATGATTCTCTAATCATGGTGCACCCAAAACTTGGTCTCTAATTCATGAAGCTCACCGTGCCCGAAATATTGCTCCAATCCTTAGTTAAGTCAGACCCACCATTTGCACGAACTAGATTTCTGATTGGGTCCCTCATCGTATCAGAAATATTGAGCACAACCCATCCTCTAATCCGTAGCATCCAATGCCTAATGGACATGGTTGCATCTTCCCGGTGCAATTGAGCCATTGTAACCAGCCGAGAATAATCAACCCCAGGAAGGGCCCGCACATCCACAATGGTAGAAGACCTTAGACTTAATATTTTTTTAGGAAGATTTAATTTAGGTCTCATTAAACTTGACTTGACAAAGTCATAACAATTATGACTAACCTAGTGGCATGGGTTAGCTCGAATTATTTGTCACCTCAAATCAGAACTGGGTTGACACATATGGCTAGGAAAGTGAGCCCGATGGAAGGGATATGCCATTAACTCGATAAGAACGCATTCGAGTCGAGTAGCTCCCAATTAAAAATTATTTGGTTGCATCTGCCCAACTTACCTTAGACACCAAATTGTCGAACCAGAACCAATTGGGTTAGCCTACAATCCAGGCTCTAACCACTGAGCCAAATTAGGTCTTAACTTGATCGAGTCACATCTAAATGTGATTCGACCTTGACCTAGACTTAATCCTATTAGGCTAGTCAATTATTAGCTTTCATGATCCCACCTAACCAACTTTTGATTCGGTTTGATCAATTGCTAGACCTAATTGAGCAACCCAAGCCCGAACCCAATTTTATGAAAATGACTTAGATATGAAATTCTCAATTTTAGACCTAATTTAATTTCATAAGCTTAATTCATTAATTAAGTCTTGGGTTCATAAATAAAATATATAAATAAATCCTAGGGTTTCAGGATCTAGGGTTTTGCAGAAAAGTAAATTTTGATTTCTGATTAAGGATGAACGCACAGCACCCCTATACGCCATAAGAACACCCCGTTGAATGAGAGAAGAAGATCTTAAACCCTACTTTGTTCTTATGATCAGACGGTCATGAAAAACACCTTAATCAAAAATATTGATTTAACTACAAAACTAGTTAGATCTAAGTTACATATCACATATATAATTTCAGATCTAACTTATACATGCTTTGCATACATCTTATGTATTAAAATCTGATCTAATTAGTATATTTTTAGATCTAATACATCACATGTAACATCTGAAAAATAAGATTTAAATTGAACTATTCAATATAAAATCTATTCTAAACAGTTACTAGAACAATTCTACAACTAGTCTAAGCATGCAGTAGATCAATCTTATGAATTAATTAAATTTTATTTTCTATTTTTTGATCTGAATATAATATTTATAATATCAAAAAATTAAAGAATAAATTAGATCTAATTTATATTTCAATCATAGTAAAATATAAAACTTCAAGACTATTCATAGTTTAAACTATTCCTAGTCTAGTCATGCATCTCATACATGTTAGATCTACTTAGATTTAATTTTAATTTTTTTAATTTCAGATCTAATCACATCTAATGTGATATTTAAAATTTATTAATATTATATAAATAAAAAATAAAAATTAAATCTAAATTAGATCTGAAATAGAGCCATCAACCTGGCTCTGATACCAGTTGAAGGAAAAAATCAGCTTTTTTCTTGTAGGATTTTTCAGATCTAATGAGATCTGGGGTGGAATATTTTAAAAAAAATATATTTTACTTTATTTTAAATTTAAGATCTATTAGATCTGATTCTTATTATCTAATATTTAATCTAAAATTAAATCTAAAATTTGAGGATTAGAGAAATACCTTTAGGGTAACTAGATTATCCTATAGATGATCGTAGCAATGCCCGAGGTTCTAAAATAGCCATGTAGTCACCTGGCCCCTATCGGTATCCACTCAAGTAGGATCTAGATCATCTTCTCCTCATAAATTTCTACTCTAAAAATTAGATCTGGATCTGATCTAAAAGATCTTCAAAAGATCTTCTGAAGCTGAAGCAGCAGCTTCTCGATAAATCCCTGCAGCCTTCTAATCAGGGAGCCACCACGCCTTGGACAAGCACCAGATGGATGCCCAACTTCTTGAACGTGAAGAGGGGAGAGAGAGGACCAGAGGAGGTATAGAGAAGTGGAGGGGTTTCACATTTTTGCTGGGTATTGAGCAGATTCTTTTAACCCTAGGCGCAGATAGGGTTTAAATAGACCCTGCTGCGCCATGCAGTGCCACATCATTCTACCAATCAAAAAATTTTAATTAATTCTGAAAAAAATTTGATTGATAGAGTGATATCATCTAATCATATCAAATAAGAACCCCACCAAACCCTCCTACTGTTGGCACCAACACTGGATAAACACAGTGAGATTGGCACCCAACAGTTTGAGTCGATGAAGGCATAGAGTCCTCATCTCATGGGACTCTATCCTTATCCATTTGGGGTGCACGTCCAATCTGATCTTGGCACCCACTTTGAGGCCTAATTTAGTAGGTGGACACTCCATAAAAGCTCTCCAATGACCTCTTGCCAAGTGGCCTTCAGTCCAAGGTCCATGGGTCAATATTTGATCGATGTCCTAAAATGGAAATGGCAGGTGATAGGAATTGATAGGTGTTGTCTTAAATTTATCTCATGAATTAAGATAAGTCTTTTCTGAGCTAGACTGGCTCTAGTCAGATTGAGAGAAATCTTCTCAAGATTCTCTGGGTGAGTCAAATTATATTTGGCTCAGTCGAGATGAAAAAGATTGTACGAGGAGAAAGTTAGGCTCAATCGTGTGCTAGCATGATTTTCTTGAACCTAATTAGATCTAATCCAAATCAATCGAACTAAGCTAGCTCAATTAATGACATCCAGATCCTAACTCTTGTTTGTGTGACCCAGTTAGATTTATTTTTGTATGGTAATGAGATATGTCATGATCTCATCATCGACATCATCGAAACTCCTTTCGATAGACCAGAACTCTTCTAATTCAAACAATCAAAATGATCGATCATCAAGATCATTCTAATTACTCTGAAAATCCATCAATGACACCTAGCAGTATATGATGGCAACCCATCAAAAATGTAGACGAACCTCTCGGTGCAGCTACCTATGTGATTGAGTTCTTCTATCATGAGTCTCGACTGAATTATGGTTAAGGTGAACTCGTCAAACCCAACATCAGTCATATGACTCAATCGATCGATCCAAGTCTGATGTGAAACCTTAATGAAAATTTTTTTTCCATTATTTTACTCAGCCATGGCCATAGGCTTAAGGACTCAATCTTTCGATCATCATAGGACTACTCCTCTCATCTACCGAGATTGATAGATCCCATCTTGGTGCAATCTGGTTTCTATAATGAATATGCTACAGCCAACATACACCTCAAGGTTTTGAATGGCTAGGAGATCGAGTTATGGTGTAGTCAAACTATAACACACTCAAGGTGAACTGTCGATGTACCTCAGATCAAAGAACTAGACACATAGCTGCAGCATCGAGCTAGTCATCGATGAGAAGGTAGACTTCCTTATGACTGCTCAAGGTGGTCACGCTCAGTACTCTCATTCTGAATGAATACCTGTACTCTCATTCTGATATCTCCACACCATAGACTCAAGATGCATCTATCATAAGGAAGCGATCGTACACCAACCTTCTGGATCGATCACCATCCTCGTGATGATCCTATGGTCAGGAGCTGTTTATGAGTTAGTTATGTAAATTCATGCTTTAAATTTTTAACTCTTGAAAATATGAATTAACATTCCTACTAACTCAAAGGATGTATCACAGGCATAATGTACACAATGTGATAGTAGAATAATCCTTTTATTCATTTATAGTCAAAATTACAAATTTGCCCTTACATTTGTACAGGAATGTGTCAGCCAATCTGGCATCTAGGGCACACATCTAACAAGTAGATCTACCAGAAGGTATAGTACCTATTAAGTATAAATGGATCTACAAGAGAAAGATTGATTCAGATGGAAAGATAGAGATCTTTAAAGCTAGGCTTATGGCTAAAGGTTATAGTCAACGTGAAGGCATTGACTATCAGGATATCTTTTCATCAGTGGCTATGCTGAAGTCTATTCAAATATTGCTTGTAATTATAGCATATCATGATTATGAGATATAACAGATGAATGTAAAAATTATTTTTGTAAATGGATATCTTGAGGAAGATATCTATATGGAGCAGCCTTTAGATTTTTCTTCCAGTGATGGAGATCACAAAATCTGTAAACTGCAAAGATCCATTTACGGACTTAAGCAAACATCTCAGAGCTAGAACATTCATTTCAATGATGTAATCAAATTGTTTGGTTTCATAAAAAATGAGAAGGAACCATGTGTGTTCAAAAAAATCAATGGGAGTACTATCATTTTGCTTGTGTTGTACGTAGATGACATCCTCCTGATTAAGAATGATATTTTGATATTGATTTAGTCAAAATATGATTGTCTAAAAAATTCTTCATGAAGGATCTTAGGGGAGCATCATATATTTTGGAGATAAAGATCTATAGAGATAAATCTAAGATGATGCTAGGCCTTTCACAAAAGATGTATATTAAGGAAGTGTTGAAGAAGTTCAGCATAAAAAACTCCAAGAGGAGACTTCTGCCCTTCAGGCATGAGATTCACCTCTTCAAGAAGATGTACTCCAACATATCAAAAGAGATACAGTGTATGAGTAAGATCCCTTATACTTCGGCTATAGGGAGTCTCATGTATGTCATGTTATATATACAACCTGATATAGCTCATGCTGTAAGTGTCACAAGTAAATATCAGTTGAATTCAGATAAAGAATATTGAATAGCTATAAAATATATCCTTAAGTACTTAAGAAGGACTAAGAATATATTTTTGATCTTTGGAGGAGGAGAATTGAAGGACAGACTCAGACTTTATGTCTAATATTGATGATCGAAGGTCAATATCAGATAGTATTTTCTTATACAATGGTGGTGTTATAAGCTAAAAAAATTTCAAGCAGTCTATTGATTGCTGTGAGCTAGAAAAATTTTATGATTAAAGCAATTTTATTCATAATGATTGGATGTTACTCCTTTTTGCAGAATGTATCACATACAAGAGATCCTAAGATTTTCGAATCTAAGATTTTGCTGAAAAGTAAATTTTTTTTCTTTTGTAGTTCTTCTACATGAGACATCACAGTGACACACCTAGACGCCATAAGAAAACTCATGAAATGGAAAGAGAGGATCTTTAAGCCCTACTTGCTTTTATGACTGGATGGCCTGATGATGCACAATCTGAATACTAGTCTACTAAGACATCTAATCTAATATATCAAATATGTAGCTGATCAAATATCAGATCTGAGCATAAAAACTATTTAGATCTAATCTAAATAATTAGATATCAGATCTATATACATATATATTCATGTCATATCGAACCTATGCTCTGAAACCAATCGAAGGAAACATAGGCAGTTTCATGCATATATTTTTAATTTTTTTAGTAAAAATAGACTAAATTAAATAATTTAATCTACTATACATGTATTAGATCAGATCTAAAACTATCTACTAAGGATCATATGACATAGATAATATGCATAATCTGATTGCAAAACATTATTGATCATATCAATAATCAAGAATAGATCATATCTATGATAAAGATATCAACATGGGTAGATCATATCTACTAAGTACTTGAGTTCCAAACTCAATACCTGATCATAGGTAGAAGATCACCGCAACTGAATATTATGGAACGAACATCCCACTAGTTGCCTGCAGCCGCATAGGTTGTCCGACCTCTATGGAGGTCCACTCGAAGCTCCAATCTGATCGATCTTCCGAGAGTGCTAGCTCGCATAGAGATCTTCTTGATGGCTGATCTGCACTCTTCTTCAAATCCAACGAACTCTTCCGACATCGAAGATGAACATGGAGGATCTATAGAAGGAATATAAGGTGGAGGAAGAGATTTTGTGAAGAGAAAACTATTTGTCTCTTTTTCAAAATCCCAAGATCAAAACCCTAGAGCACTCCCCCAAGAGGAGACGATTCTCCTCTAGTCTCACTTACAAACAAGGCCTCCACCCCTTGACCTCACGCCCCCACTCAAATGTTCGGCTACTCTGATTTCTCCTGATAATCCCTTTCTCATTGTCGCACAAAATCAAGCCTTCTTAAGGTGTTGTTGGCGACAAGGGATGAATAAAAATAAGGATAAGGATTAGTTTTAGTTCAAATTCAAAACTAATTTGAATTCGAACTGATCCTATCCAATCTTGTTTCAAACTTGTATTCAAACTAGTTTTAAATTTAAACTTGAAACACAATCCATCCTAATCCATGAGAGTGGGTGACAACAAACATTTGCATGGGATTTCACATGCAAATTCTGAATTTGCATGGAGAAGAGAAGGGCATGGGGATGAGGTGGCGCATAAAAAGAATTTGAATTCAATTTTGGTCCAAACCAAATCATGTTTGGTTAGAATCAAAATTGAGTAAATCCAATTCAATTAGACTCTTAACTAACTTAATTAAATCCTAATCTAATTAAAAATTAATCGAGTCCAACTCCTGATTAAATCAGAAATCAATCTCCCTTGGTGATTAGGTCATTTTATAACATAATCGGATCAAGCCTAATCGAATCCAATTCAATTAGATTTGATCAAATCTATATTGCTCAATTAAACTAAGTTAATCAACAATCTAATTACTAATTAATCCTCTATTAATTCATTAACTCTTAGTAAATTATTTTATCTCAACTTTTGCATAAGGTTAACCATCAATCATATTGATGATTATACCCTTGAACAATATTTAATCATTGATTAGCTATCTGATTAGATGGAAACTTCTTTGTGTGCGACCTTATAGATTTGAACTTAAGTCTGTAGTATGAAAATAAATTTTTATACTAATCAAAATGACCGTCTAGTAATGATATCTGACGTCCGGATAGGCCGAATGATTACAAAGTAATATTGATGAACCTTTGGCATATGGTTATTGTATAATTCATTCTTTTGATTCTCAATATTCAGTATGACTTCAGAGTTAAACTGTTAACTCTTAATCAATATATCCATAATGTGTTTTAACCTCATAAATCTTGTGACTCCTCAAATGGACTGTTCTGGCCAAGATTTTGTTGAATTGAAATACAATGTAGCATTTTCTCCTGAAATCAGAAGTGGTCAATTCTATCTTGACTCACACATCGATTTCATAAGTACTTGACTGTATCTAACAATCTTCCATCACTGAATTAGAAATTTAGATAATCTGACACCAAAGTATAGTGAGTTGCTTGTAAGTCACTATGGTGATCTCAGATCAGAAGGATACTTATACCCACATCCTTCATGAGCTACTCTTAACAGTAGAGTGCTCCATAGTTTGGTTACATTCAGTATAAATATACTCCTGCATTTCATCTATATGCCATATCAGTATCTCCATACTCTTTGGTTACAAGGACAATCAACCCATATGGTACACAATAATCTATACTTGATAAATATTATCATCTTAGTAATAATGTATTATTTGATCACAAATAAGTTTAAGAACTACATGATAAATCTTTCCTTATTGATTGAAAAGTAATTCTAAGGACTTCATCATAACATAAGAGTTCAATAAAGAAGATGCGCAATTTATGATGAAAAAGTATCAAATAATTTTTATTAATTAATAATTCATATATAATTTATAAATAGCTCAATTATTTATAAATAGACAATTGACTTTAGGTTATATTTTCCAACACAAACTTGGTTGGACACTAAATGCACAAAAAGGAGGTGGACATGCATCCTGGTGTGAAGAGAAGCAGAAGAATCCTTTTGCATTGAGATTAAGATATTTGTGGTAGCCCACATCATCCTCCATCCTCTGGCACACATCTCAAAGTATGAGATAATTTTTTTTTGAATTTTATGAGGTGGAGAAAAACTTGGAAAGAAGGTTGGCATGCGTGCAAATTGACTCAAGCAACTTTTAACATTTAAGAGTCTTTCTGCCATTCGAATAAGATTTAAATGAGGTGTCACCTATTCGATAACGTGCTTTTTGGAATTTTTTTAGATTTATTAGATGGTCAACCAGATGCTAGAAATTCCTCCTAGCATTCATGCACATGGCTATAAGAAAAGGGAGTGAAGCGATGCGATAAGAAGTCCTTCTGCTTTAAGCAGGAGGCATCTCCTTTTTCCTTATCTAGTGATCTAAAATCAGATTTAAATCCTCTTGCTATGTGGCAACTTATGGATTAATCTGATTTGAGAAAGGATAAATAAATGCCTCTTCTATGTGCGCACGCGTGTGGAAAAATTCTGATCTACGTATTAGGCTGAAAGAGTCTTTCTATTTGAAGACTCTTAATTCCATGGTATATAGATCAGATATGGCTTTTGGAAAAGGGTGTGGCCTTTCTTTTAGGTGTCCTCTGACACCTATAAATAGGTGGTGTGCTAGGTGTTCCGATCGTTCCAATTTGCTTTCCATTTTCTCTCATTTGCTTATCCTTTCTCTTTTACATCCCCTCTTAGTCTTAGGACAAGGCTTTGGTGCTTAAGACAAAGTCTAATCAGATCTAGACAAAGGTGAGGGATGTCCAAAAAGAGAGAATTCAGAAGTTCAAAAAAGATTTTAAGAGGATGGAGTCAGGTTCTTGGTGAAACCTGATCGGCATGAGGCTAGTCGAATTCTAGGGGTTAGAACTCTTGAAGCAAAGGTGTAGGAGCGCTGTTCTTGGTTTAATTTTTGTGTTAATCACTATTGGAGGGTGAATACTTGGGCACTTAGTGAAAATTAGAATAAGCATTATAGGTATTCCTCTTGTCCATGTTTATTTTATTAATGCTTTGATTGCTATAGTCAAGAGATTCTGAGTTCTAGGATTTCGGTGTGCTAGGATATTTAGAATAAAAATTTTAAATATCTAGACCTTCCACTATGTCATCAAAATCTAACAGTGGTATCAGTGCCTACCTTGATTTATACAATCAATGGTTGGAATGTTGTCTTGATTATGATCAAGCTAGGATTTTTGGATTAGTTCAAGTCGGGTCAACAGTTGAACCCAATCGAACATCCAAACCCTCATATATCTTAGAGATATGTTTAAATACATGATGTCATAATTATAATCATATTAACCTATCCTAGAGATATGTTTAGATGCATAATATTATGATTATGATGGTCATAATTTTAAATTTGATTATGCATCGTTATGTGATGATTACATTTAGCAGTTGCTATTTATGATCCACCTCTTCATCATTCTGAAATAAGGATGTCTTGGCATAATAGGATTATCAATAATGCTGCAAGATTGTCCTAAAATGATGAATGATTTATGATTCACATGGCACAGTATGAATTTTTTATATGTGTTAGTGTTATGAGTTAGGATGTGCATAAGACTATTAAAGCCCTCATAAAAATAATATTAAGTCGTAGTGTTGGGAACCAGTAGCTAACCAATTCTTCAATCAATTAATCGATTGATAACTAAGGAGTGTTTCAAGTATGGTGGTTATTTAATTGATTTTGTTCGTTGACCTGACCAATTTATTGATGTCTTAAAAAAGCAATGAAGAGACCCCCATCAATTTTAACACTTTTCTGATCAATTGGATTAGTTCAAATCTTGAATTAAGGTTGCTCAATATTTTGTACACTACATATGCCTTTCTTCATGCTAAGCCAATACCATGTCAAAAACCATAGTAGGTTTGTTATGATATCCATAAGGCTTATTGTGGAGATTGATATGGGGTTATCTTGGTACATATTGGATGTTTACGGTATATTTGGATATGTTGCTTTGTTGTGATATCCAAAAGAATAGTATTTTTTAGATACGACTGTATGAAAATGAAGAGTCTGACTTAACTAAAATACCATACTTTGTTGTGATATCCATAAGACTATGAGTATTTTAGAGGCAAAGATAATATTGAGAATTGTATGAGATGAATTAGAAAGAATTTTCTATCTTTGAACTCATTGGGATTTATTGTGATGTTTACAAGACTTCATTAAGGAATTAGGATCTCAATGCCATTAAAAAATCAATTAGGATTTCTCTTTTACCATAGGTGAGGGCTATGGTATTCGATAAAATAGTGAGAGATATAACTAGTCATAAGATCTCATCTAATTATGCATGTCAAATATGAGTGGTCTGCTTATACTATTATTTTTAATTTATGTAGAGTTAATTTTATATCATGGCAACTTCACTCTCACTACATGACATCATAGATGAAAATATATTGATCGATTCGAATAATGTGGATTGGTTGAGTGACTTGTGAATTAGATTCACACAGAAAAAGATCTTCGATGCTCTAAAGATTTCTGACTCTGATTTGATCAATGATAATGCTTTCAAAAATAAGAAGACAATGGATGTCTCCATGGATATTACCTATTATTTATGTGGTGAGATAGGACATCAGAAGAATAATTATAAGAATTATCTTGCATGCTTAAAGCAGGGTGCAAGTATTGCACGAAAAGTGTGTATATGATATAGACCTATTTTTCATTGAGTGTATTAGACTCTGATACTTGGGTATTGGATACCGTCTGTAGATCCCATATTTGCAATTCATTACAGCAACTACAAAATATTAGAGGGAGGTGATCTTGAGCTTTTCAGTGCAAGTGGAGAGTCCATTAGCGCAGTGGCTGTGGGAACCTATATGCTCAATTTATCTTCAGATAAGATTTTAAAATTAAAAAAATATTATTATATACCTAAGGTCATTAGAAATATTATTTTTGTACCTTTATTATTAAAATAAAATTATGACATAAAGTTAATAGGCAATGGATGCTCCATTTTATTTTCTAATAAATATTATAGTAATGGTTATATTGATAACAATCTTTTAATTCTTGTACTCAATAAAAATATTTTTTATATAGAAAGAAATATGAAAAGAAAGAGAGAAGACGTGAATATCACATATCTCTGGCCTTGCCATCTTGGTTATATTAGTAAGTCAAGGATAAATAAGTTATACAAAGAAAAGTTCTTTGATCTATATGATTATGAATCATTGAAAACTTGTGAATCTTATCTCATAGATAAGATGACCAAGACTCCATTCTCTGGATATGGAGAAAGGGCAAAGGAGTTGTTAGCTCATGTACACTCAGATGTATATGGGCCGATGACAACTCAAGCCAAAGGAGGATACTCCCACTTTATCATCTTTACGGATGATCTATCAAGGTTTGGATATGTGTATCTTATGAAACATAAATCTGAAGTCTTTGATAAGTTTAAAGAGTATCAAAGTATGGTTGAGAAACAAACTAAAAAAAGTATCAAAATTTTTCAATCTGATCAGAGAGAAGAATATTTATCCAATGAATTTTTTGATCATCTTAAGAATAAATGTATTCTCCCTAAATGGATCCCTACCTATACACCATAGCAAAATGGTCTAGCTAAAAGGAGGAATTGCACTTTGATGGATATGGTGAGGTCCAGATGTGCTTCACAAATCTTTCAATATCATTCTAGGGATATATCCTAGAGACTGTCGCATACACATTAAGTAGAATGCCTTCAAAGTCTGTTACTAGTACTCTATATGAGATATGGGAGGAAAGAAAGCCTAATCTTAAATATCTTAAGATTTGAGGCTATCCTGCTTAAGTCAAAAAAATCTTTGGACATAAGTTAAGTGCCAAATCAGACAAGTGCAGATTTATGGGGTATCTTAAGAAAACTAATGGATACTACTTTTACTACTCTACTGAACAAAAAGTATTTATTAGTAAATATGCCACTTTCTTAAAAAATGAATTCATCCAAAAAGGAGGCAATGGGAGGAATACTAAATTTGGAGAAGTTTAGGACCTACAAATCGATCTAGAAATTTTTGTAGTTGGACCACAAGGAGATCCTCAACCAAAAGTATCCAAGGATGAGGTACATCCATAATATACACCTCCTCTTTGAAGGTCAGATAGAGTGTATCAAGCACCTCTGAGATATGGTTTTGTCATTGAGAATGACAATATAATCAATATCATTCAAGATGATGATCCACTGATCTATTCAAAAGCTGTCATGAGTAGAGACTTAGATAGATGGCTGGAAGCCAAGAAATCCAAAATGGACTCTATGTACACAACCAACTGTAGACCTTGGTTGATGCACCTGAGGGTGTGACCCTACTAGGATGCAAGTGGATCTTCAAGAAGAAGATCGGAGTAGATGGGCAAGTGAAAACCTATAAAGTTAGGTTGATGGTGAAAGATTTCAGACAAAGATAAGGAATTGACTATGATGAACCTTCTCACCGATGGCCATGCTCAAATCTATTCAGATTTTGCTAGCTATAGCTACATACTATGACTATGAGATTTGACAGATAGATGTCAAGACTGCTTTCCTCAATGATAATCTTGAGAAAGATCTATATGACTCAGCTAGAGGAATTTATCTCTAGTGAGAGGACAAATCAAGTATGCAAGCTAAAAAAATCTATCTATAAATTGAAACAGACTTTGAGGAGTTGGAACATCCATTTTAATAAGATAGTCAAAGAGTTTGACTTCATCAAAAATGAGGATGAACAATGTGTGTTTAAGAAGATAAATGTGAGTGCTATTATCTTCTTGATTCGGTATGTTGATGACATACTGCTCATTGAGAATGATATCCCAATATTACAATCAGTCAAGACTTGGCTATCAAATAATTTTTTTATGAAAGACTTGGGTGAAGCATCCTATATATTGGATATAAAAATATATAAAGATAGATCTAAGAGGATGTTACACTTGTCCTAATATCGATACATAGATCTCATGTTGAAGAGGTTCAACATGGAGGTAAGTAAAAGGGGTTACCTTCCTGTAAGTCATGGCATACATCTCTCCAAGAAAATATATCCTAAGATACCAAAGGAGAGGAAGAGAATGAGTGAAATCTCCTATGTTTTGGTTGTGGGATCAATAATATATGCTATGCTATGTGCCAAGCTTGATGTAGCTTATACTCTAGGCATAGCTAGCAGATTTTAGGCTGAGCAGGGGAGGATCATTAGAAAGCTATGAAAAATATTCTTAAGTACCCAAAGAGGACTAAAGATATTTTTCTTATATATAGATGCAGATCAAAGTTAAAACTAGAGGGATATACAAATTTTAGTTTTCAATCTGATTCTAATGATAGCAAGTCAATTTAAGGATATGTATTTACCTTAAATGGTGGAGTAGTGAGTTGAAAAAATTTCAAGCAACAGAAAGTAGCTAACTTAACCACTGAGGCAGAGTACATCGCTATTAGTGAAGCCACTAAAAAAGTTATCTGGATAAAGAAGTTTATCATGGAATTAGGAGTCGTTACTAAGATTGAAGGACCAGTGCCACTTTATTGTGATAACACTAGGGCTGTTATTCAAGCTAAGGAATGTAGGTCTCATCAAAAATCCAAGCACATCCTCAGATACTTCCATCTCGTTCAAAAACTTGTAGAGAAACAAGATGTTATCTTAGAACGAGTTGATATGAAGAATAATATAGCAAACACATTCACTAAGGCCATACCACAGTAGCTATTTGATCACAATCTTGATTGTATAGGATTGAAATACAAAGGCGATGGGCTTTAATGCAAGTGGGAGATTGAAAGAAGAGTGCCTTACAAGTCAATCACATGAGTGATGCGATGAAATTTTTTTTTGTAAACTTCTAACTCATGTAATGATAATTTTTATTTGATAATGAAATGAGGTATTGATTCATTATTTTAGCTGCATCTTATTATGTTTAATATTATAATAAACCCCAAAGATTGGGATAATGATTTTAGGGGATATGAATGGGTTATGCCTGTGAGACCTAAAATCCTAATCTTAAATATTTTTAGTTGTAGGAATATTGAGTCAAGGATCAATGTTTTGGATAAATTGGGACATCCTATGTATGCTCGATGGAGAGGATGGCTGATCTCACTAGCCACTTGTATAGAGATACTAATATAAGAATATGAATGCTCACTAGGGAATGAGTTCACTGAATTGGCTCGCTGACAGAAAATATTCTTATGGAGCCTTACATGCATGTCAAAAGATGGTTCTCCAAGTGAGAGTTATGCAAGTAATTCTTAGACCTAAGATCACTATGAAATCTTATGCACATGAACCCATATTCTGGTTCATACCCAAGCATGGCATTAAGATATATACAGGATATTTTAGATATGGTAGAGTGTGTACGAAGATTGTGAGTCAGTCAACAAGGAATCGATCACTCCTAGTAATAGGAGATGGCATCCTATGAATTCTCATCTTTAGATGACTCAGAAAAAATATTTTGGCCAAAAATAAGATGAAGATTAGAAAGAGTTTCTAATACTTCATCATTGGAGTCATCATTGATTGATAGAGAATTGATATGAATATATGTTTGAGTTTGACATTATTTCATACTCATGATCATATTCAGGATGCAAGAATGATCGAAGGATTGAATTGCATGGTAACTTATCACTGAAGGATATATTTGATATTTCTATCAAATTTTACATCTTCTAAGTAGTCATAATATATTATTAGATATTAATCTTGACTTATAAATTTGATCAAATTAAAGAGTTTAATTTGATCGTCCATTAGAATGGATTCTAATTGCTAAACTCAGATTAGCTCATTTTGGACCTTAATCGATTAGAAGTCTAATCAAACTAGATCAACTTGTATCTGAACCTACTGCTGGCTAGATGTGGAATCCAATGGGTCATACATATAAAAAAATTAGCCAAAGACCCTTTTGATAAGGTTGATTGAAGTTTTGGATCCAATCAGGGTTTTCGATAAATATGCTAACACGTGTGGAATGTTAGATGTATGCCCTAGAAGTCAATCTTGGCTGATACATTTCATATCTCTAGAGTATGATTTTATACTTGTTGGGCAGTTATAGTACCATTCATGTTGACATGTCCATGAATCATCCAAGGGATTAACAAGATAATGACATATATTCTCAAAGAGTTGAGAATTTGAGGTATGTGTCATTAATGGTTGATTCCAAAATTGCTCCTGATCATAGGATCATCATGGAGATAGTAATTGATCCAAATAGATCAGTGTATGGATCGCTTCCTTCAAACAGATGGGTCTTGAGTCTGTAGTGTAGAGACACTGGAGTGAGAGTGCAGGTGGTTGTTAGAGAAGAACTAGCACTGAGCATGACCAACATGAGAAGTCACATGGATGTTTGCTCACTCATTAGTGACTTTCTCGATACTGCAGTTGCATGACTAGTCCTTTGACCTGAGATGATATTACTACTCACAGTGAGACTGCTGGAGTTTGACTGACACATCAACATAAGTTTCAAGGAGCCCTTATAGTGGATGTTGGTGCTAGTTGGTCCACTATAGGAGTGGGGTGTGCATCAAGATGGGATCTATCGATCCTAGTAGAAAAGAGTAGTCCTATGAAATTTAAGAGGCTGAGTCCTTAAGTCTATGACCATAGCAGTGTGATTGATGAAAAAAAATTTTCATGAAATCACATATGGACTCGAGCTAATTGAATCTATCATATGACCAATATTGAGGTTTGACGATTTATCCATGACCTGCCATCTGGTTGGGACTCATAATAGAGGGACTGTATCATGCGTTAACTACACCTAGAAGTTTATCTTTTATTCTATCTGATTGCCATTACATACTGTTAGGTGTCACTGGTGGATTGTGAGGCTCATGAGGATCATCTTGATAATCAATGATCCTTGGTGAGGTGAGTTGGAATTGTTCCAACTCATTAAAAAGAATTTCAATGATATTATGATAGGGATCACAATATATCTCACTACTAAATAGAATAGAATCTATGGGGTCACATACAAAAGAAACTTTTGACTGATCAGATGGTTAAATTATGATTATGAATCATAAAAAAGATTTGATTTTCAATTTGATTGATAATTGATCCAACGCAAATGTTGTATTATATATAACTTACTAAAGAGTTAGTGAGTTATAGGAGAATTAATTAGTAATAAGATTGTTAATGGGCTCAGTTTGATTAAGCAATAGGGCTTGTATCAAATCTAATTTGATTGAATTTAATTTGACTCATTTTGGGGTTGATTTGATCAACCCTATAGGGTTATGGGATAATTCCAAAAGGATTGGATGATTAGCCCCAGTTGAATTAGAACTTGAGTTTGATCCAATTTCTAATTAAACTAGAATGTATGTATTTCTAATTGGATTAGAAATCTTTATTTTCATGCTGCACCAAATCTTAATGGGATTAGGATTAAAATTCAGCACCAAGAAAGAATCCAATAGGACTAGGATTCTTCTTCCAATTAGGAGATATCTAATCTAAATAAATTGGACTTCAAATCAGATTTAATTTTCTATCTTTTTTAGTCTAATTTGATCCTAATTTGATTAGGATTCATTAAGATTTAATTAATTTTTATTTGATTTAAAATAGCTAATTAAAAGAAGTCCCATGTTCTTGAAACTCTTCCTCCATGTGCCATGAAACAAGGTTCACGCCACATTGATTTTGTGTGCACCCCCTACCAAATTTTGATGCCTACTTCTCCTCCTTATTTAATGTGTAAGAAGCCTTTTAGAACCCCTTTGTTACCATGTAATATAGGCATAAAAAGATTTGGTTTGGGCAGCATGAAAAAACTAAGAGTCCAAGGCTACAAGGACTCTTGATTCCTAACCAATCTCTAACTATCCTTAGCCTATATAAACCCCACCATATGGGATGGTGAGAGGAGATTTTTAGATCAAGTTGGGACATCCAAAAAGGAGGGAGTGTGTGGAGAAAATATTCAAGAGAGGAGGGCGCGGCGTGCATGGGTATGGCATGAGGTTTGTTAGCTTTGATCCCTTCTTTCTTGCAACAACCAAGAGTTGGTTGTCAGGATATCTCCTTCTATCCCTTTTGTCCATGTTTAGACATGGTTGTCTCCTATTTTCTTTATCCAAAAATTGGATAAAATTTTTACATCTCTATTGTAGAGATTTGGTGTATGGATTTTAGGAAGAAAAGAGAATAAAGGGTTCTTCTCATGATCTCTAGTGTAGAGATCAAGATCCTCCTACATCTTCTTATTTTCTAAGAGTCTTAGAAAAAAAAAAGATTTTTAACTATCAAGATGCAATTTTTGCAAGGAAGCTAGCACCCCAGTGAGATCAAAAGGCTTCTGATCAGATCAGAGTCTCGTGTGGATACCCGTAGAGATCGGACACTTGTGCGGCTACAAGGGACCCTCGAAGGACATCCATAATCATCTGTTCATATTAAAGATTGATCCATATCCAGATATATTTTTATTTTTTTTTCTATTTAATTTCTGTATCGAATCTTATCTCACATATGATAATCCTGTTTATGGTTTGAAGATTTGATCTTATGCATGCTTAGATTAAATTAGATTTAATCTGAAAATTTTTAAATTTTACTGCATATTTATTTTATAAAATTATACATGCATAAAACCATAAAACTCCAACAGTGATATCAGAGCCATATCATATGTATAAGATTTAGATTTAAAATCTGTAGTGAAAAATTTTAGATCTGAAAGATTTTGATGTTGTTCTGACATAAGGTTGTCCTGGAATAATTTGTTATGCTATATGGTTGTCCTAGAATGATATTAAAATTTTTAATTAGATTATATTTTTAGATATAATTTTACAGCATATATGTGATATATATTTTGTTATTTAGATCTAAAAGGAGTTTCGAGATTTGTTTTGATTCATATATGTGATATATAAAAGTAAGTTTCAGACTAAAATTTATTTTCATGATCTGAACTTGTTTATGTATATGATACATACTTGTGTGCATGATCTGAAATTATTTTGAGATCAAAATTTATACTTTATATAAAAAATTTAGATCTGAAAATATTGATTTAAGATCTGAAATTAGTGTTTGTGCATGAGGGATTAGTCATGGGTAGATCAAATTAGATTATGTAATTAGATTATATCAAAGGGTTTCTGATTTGATCACATTGGGTTAGAATTAATTTAGCAATTGATCAAACCAAGTCAAGTGTTGATTAAGATAAGGTCAATAGAGCCTAAGATCATACAATAGTTATTGATCGAATCGATTGACATCCAAATGTAGAATCGATTAAACCAAAGGACCTAATTTGGCTCTGTGGCTCGAGTCTAATTCACCTAAGCTAACATATTCGGATCAATTATCCAATTGATGTCTAAGGTAAGTAACTAAAAGGTGGTTATTTTAATTAGTTTCGTTCGCTTATCTGATCAATTTATTTGTATCCAAGAAAAGCAACAAGGAGACCCCCACCAATCTTCACTTATCTGGCCAATTTAAAAGATTGAGTATCAATTATGGTTGCTTGGTGGTTTGATTAAGCCCATACCAATTACATCAGTCATGTGATGACTGATTAGATGAGATCTAAACTCAAATCTCTCCATCAAATATTAAGTCCAAGATCTTCCATTGTTGTAGATGTGCGGACATGCTACCGATGTTGATTGTTCTCGGTTGGTCATAGTGGTTCAGTTGCATCGGAAACATGCAACTATTCTATTAGCAAAGAGTTGCTGTAGGGTAAAGATGGGGTTGGGCTCAATAACTGTTAGGTGAGGGACCCAATGACGGCTTTACACCTGCTTGTGAATGATGGGTCTGGCTTAACAAAAGAGTGTGGGCAATAACTGTTAGATGAGCCCATATAACTTAGAGATCAAGTGGCTGCAACATACTTAGAGAAGCATCTGGGCAAAGAGTTGTCCATGCATCGATGTTTATTCATGTTACCAATAACTGTTAGGTGAGGTGCACGGCATCGGTGGGACCGCAGCACCCATTAGAAACTCAATTGTCGCAACAGAATTTTTGTTTCTCCACTTAGAGAGTGTGGAAGATCTGATAAAATAGTGAGAGTCTCCTTTTGCATTTAAAAGTTTTTAGTATAAATTATAAAATAAGTATAAATATTTAATTAGAATCTTTACTTTCTACTGTTCATTATATCAGCTTCCAACCCTCTAGCTTGAGTCCTTGATATCAACCGATTAATCGAAACTGAGTACATAGACCGGCTCATAAATCTAAAAATTATTTTTAATTTTAAAAAATTAAGAAATATACTTTATCGGATTATTCTATTATTATCAATCCGTCCAATTTATAGTCAACGAACTATACTTGATGAGTGGATGGACAATGACAATAAAGATAGGTGCTATGTATGAGCACATGTTCACTGCCAACGATGCATTGATTCATCTACAAGTGTTGTGAGGTAATCAGAGTCACACAGCATATATGATGCATGATGGGCAGTCACTCTATGATTATTATTTGATAATGATCAAGGACATCAAGGAGCTTAAAATACTCGACATGATCATGCATAAGAAATTGCTTATGAATTTGATCCTGCGATCCCTGATTAGTTTATATGGATAGTTTATTATGAAATACCATATAAAAGACCATCATGGCATCTTATCTGAATTGGTCAAAGTATTGATAACAAATAAATCTTAAAATAGTTCAGAGATAAATACCTGGAGAGCCTAAAGAGATAAAGACACATCCAGAGTAGGCATGTCGTAATTGCTCAATGCTGTCCTTATGATTTTTTCTTCTCCCAGTTGAGCTATAGATTCTAGTATAGAGTCGATGGAAAGGTAAAGGGCTAAGGAAGTAACCCTTGATACAGCTAGAGGGCAACAGTTGCTGCTGTGGCCATGGGTATCTATCCTTTGCGATCATCGTTTGGATTTAGTTCTTAAAGATAGTCTCTATTATTTGCATGGTGATGCATATGTGAACTTAATTGAGTAAATAATGAATGTCATTGGATCTGAGAGATCCAAAATTAAGATAAAAGTAAAGTATATGTGGACCTTTAGGCTAAGTCATATTGGAGAAGAAATGGTTAACAAATTGAAGAAATATGGGCCTTTGGGCTTATTGACTGTCGAGTCAAATCTAATTTCTGTATCATCTCTTTGAGAAAATATGACCAAGCTACTCTTATGGGACAAGAGAAAAAGGATCACTGAGATACTTATCCTCGTACACATTTGATGTGTGTAGCCTATGTGATGTGCTAACCAAAGAGTTGTCTCTACTTTGTATATGAGATACAAATCTAAAATTTTTGAAAGGTTCAAAGAATTCAAATATAAGTAGAAAAATAAATTAAAAATTTTCTAAAAGTACTTCGATTGGATTGAGGATGCAATATCGTTGAAAAAATTTTTTTGATTATCTCATAAAATGGCATTGTTTCATATTGGACTGCTCTTAGTACATCTCAGCTCAATGAGATAAGAAGAGTTAAGGGACTATATAAGATATGGTCTGGTCCATAATGGACTTCACTGATTCATGTTTCTTTAGGGACATGCTTTATTTCTATGAAATTAGGTTCTCTCTAAACCTGTTCTTACCACATCGTATGAGATATGGCATATGGTGAGAACTGAATCTTGATTATTTTGAGATTCAAGGATGTCCAGCCTATGTCTAGGACAGCAGGTGGATATATTAGAGAATAGGTCTATAAAGCTCATCCTAAAAGAGTTTGGGATATTACTTTCTGAAAGGATTGCAATATGATTGTGATCCGATATGCTATCTTTTTGGAAAATTATTTAACCAAGATGAAGTAGTGGGAGGAAAGTTGAGCTCTAAGAGAGTGTCTCTGAAGAGCAGTGAGCCTTAGGATCTTAATAATCTATTCATCATGAGCCAGTAGATATATATTTCTCCTCCACCTCGTACACATAATAGGATCTCCAATCCTCTAAAAGGGTACTTGGGTATACTTAGCAGAAGATGTAGAGAAAATCATTTCTCATGAGAGATGGAGAGTATAGAGATGATCTCAAAGCCTACAACGAGGTGATGTACGACATCGACTCCAAGAAAAAAATATGAAATAGCTTTCCTGAGAAGAGATCTTTTAAAGATTTCTATATAGAGTAGCATATAGATTTCACTTCTTGTGATAAGTGATTACAAGGACCATAATAATCTTGGAGTTAGAACAAGTCATTTGATGACATGATCAAGTTGTTTGATCAGAAAAGAGAAATTATGATTTTTAAAAGGGTCAGTGGGAGTATCCAATACTGACATCGGTTAAAATATAGTTGAATATAGATATTTTCATAAAAAATATAAATTGAGCATCCTAAAGATCTATAGAGATAGATGCAATTGGATGCTTATATTTTCACAGATAAAGTACAGTGACTGGATGCTGAAAGAGTTCAGCATAGAAATCTCAGAGAGGAGTCTGCTACCCTCTCGGATATAGTTGTATGCCATAATGTACTTGAACTGATATAGATAATATTGTGAATATCATGAGTAGATATCAGTTGTATCCAAGCTGTCAGTGCTGGATTGCTGTAAAAATGACCCTAAGCTCTTAAAAAGAACTGAAGACATATTCTTAATTTGGAGAAGGTTCAAAGCTAGGAGTGGAAAGATACACCAATTCAGATTTTACATCTGATATTGATGGAAGAATGTCTACATCATGGAGTGTGTTCCTATGTCGATATTTTGGAAGGATTCCAAATAATCGATCAATAGAAGCTGAGTACACTGTAGATGTGTAGGATGTAATCTGGTATTAATATTAGTTACAAAATTAGATGTCATGCCATCAGATGTCGTGACACTATACTGTAAAGATAATGACACCATAGCCCTTGCTAAGGAGCCTAGGTCTCATCAGATATCCAAGCACATAGAACAGCAGAACATGCGACTACCTCAAGTAGAAATACATAGAGGTGTAGAGAGCAAACTCCATATGTGATGTGGTTGACCCATTGGTATGTCACTTAACTAGCCTAAGACTAAAGCCTGTCTTGTAAAGATAGGACTTGGTACATGGCAAATTGACTTTAGTGCAAGTGAGAGATTGTTGGATGTATGTCCTAGAAATCAATCTTGACAGAAATATGAAGTCATATCTCTAGGATATTATTTTATACTTGTTGGATAGTTATAGTACCGTTCATATTTATGTATCTATGAATCATCCAAAGGATTAACAAGATAATGACACATATTCTCAAAGAGTTGAGAATTTGAGGCATGTGTCATTAATGGTTGATTCCTAAATTACTCCTGGTCATAAGATCATCATGGGGATGGTGATTGATCTGGATAGACTAGTGCATAGATCACTTTCTTTAGACAGATAGATCTCAAGTCTATAGTGTAGAGATACTGAAGCGAGAGTGCAGGTGGTTATTAAAGAACAACTAGCACTGAGCGTGACCAACATGAGAAGTCACATGGATGTCTGCTCACTCATTAGTGACTTTCTCGATGTTGCAATTGCATGACCAATCTTTTGACCTGAGATGATATTACTGCTTGCAGTGAGGCTGCTAGAGTTTGCCTGACACATCAACATGGGTCTCAAGGAGTTCTTGTAGTAGACGTTGGCGACAGTTGGTCCACTGTAGGAGTGGAGTGTGCATTAAGATGGGATCTATCGATCCTAGTAGAAGGGAGTAGTCCTATGAGATTTAAGAAGCTGAGTCCTTAAGTCTATGGCCATAGCAGTGTGATTGATGAGAAAGAGTTTTCATAGAATCACATATGGACTTGAGCTGATTGAATCTATCATATGACCGATGTTGAGGTTTGACGATTTATCCATGACCTGCCATCTGATTGGAACTTACGATAGAGGGACTGTATCATACGTTAACTGCACCAAGAGGTTCATCTTTTATTCTACTAGATTGTCACTACATACTGCTCGGTGTCACTGGTGGATTGTGAGACTCATGAGGATCATCTTGATGATTAATGATCCTCGATGAGGTGAGTTGGAATTGTTCCAATCTATTGAAAAGAGTTTTAATGATATTTGATAGAGATCATAATATATCTCACTACCAGACAGAATAAAATCTATGGGGTCACATACAAAAGAGACTTTTGACTGATCGATGGTTGAATTATAATTATAAATCTTAAAAAGAATTTGATTATCAATTTGATTGATAATTGATTCAATACAAATGTTGTATTATATATAACTTACTAAAGAGTTAGTGAGTTATAGGAGGATTAATTAGCAATAAGATTGCTAATGAGCTCAATTTGATTGAGCAATGGGGTTTGTATTAAATCTAATTTGATTGAATTTAATTTGACTCATTTTGGGATTGGTTTGATCAACCCTATAGGGTTATGGAATAACCCTATAGGGTTATGGAATAACCCTAAAAGGATTGGATGATTAGCCCCAATTGAATTAAGATTTAGGTTTGATCCAATTTCTAATTAGATTAGGATGTATGTATTCTTAATTGGATAAGAAATCTTTATTTTCATACTGCACCAAATCCTAATGGGATTAGGATTAAAATTCAGCACCAAGAAAAAATCCAATAGGACTAGGATTCCTCCTCCAATTAAGAGACATCTAATCTAAATAAATTGGGCTCCAAATCAGATTTAGCTTTTCATCTTTTTTAGTCTAATTTGGTCCTAATTTGATTAGGATTTATTGAGATTTAATTGGTATTTTTATTTGATTTAAAATAGCTAATTAAAAGAAGTCTTATGTTCTTGAAACTCTTCCTCCATGCGCCACGAAACAAGGTTCACGCCATATTGATTTTGTGCACACCCCCTACCAGATTTTGATGCCTACTTCTCCTTCTTATTTAATGTGTAAGAAGCCTTTTAGAACCCCTTTGTTATCGTGTAATATGGGCATAAAAAGACTTGGTTTTGGCGGCATGAAAAAACTAAGAGTCCAAGGCTACAAGGCCTTTTGATTCCTAGCCAATCTCTAACTACCCTTAGCCTATATAAACCCCACCATATGGGATGGTGAGAGAAGATTTTCAGATCAAGTTGGGATGTCCAAAAAGAAGGGAGTGTGTGGAGAAAAAATTCAAGAGAGGAGGGTGCGGCGTGTATGGGTATGGCGTGAGGTTTGTTGACTTTGATCACTTCTTTCTTGCAACAACCAAGAGTTGGTTGTTAGGATATCTCCCTCTATCTCTTTTGTCCATGTTTAGACATAGTTGTCTCTTCTTCCTTTATCCAAAAGTTGGATAAAATTCTTACATCTCTATTGTAGAGATTTGTTGTATGGATTTTAGGAAGAAAATAGAAGAAAGAATTCTTCTCATGATTGCTAGTGTAGAGATCAAGATCCTCCTACATCTTCTTATTCTCTAAGAGTATTTTAAGAGAAAAGAAGATTTTCAACCATCAAGATACGATTTCTACAAGAAAACTAGCACCCCAGTGAGATCAAAAGGCTTTTGATCAAATCAGAGTCTCGTGTGGATACCCATAGAGGTCGGACGCTTGTGCAGCTACAAGGAACCTTCGAAGGACATCCATGATCATCTGTTTACATTGAAGATTGATCCATATCTAGGTATATTTTTATTTATTTTTTTCTATTTGATTTCTGTATTTGAAACTTATCTCATATATGATGATCCTGTTTATCATTTGAAGATTTGATCATATGCATGCTTAGATTAAATTAAATTTAATCTGAAAATTTTTAAATTCTGCTGCGTACTTATTTTATAAAATTATGCATGCATGAAATCATAAAACTCCAACATAAAAACTCTAGCTCCTTGAATCAGATTCGAAATAGTTTCGAATCTTGCTTCTCGATCAAACTAAATTGAGCCATGGGCTAATTTGAATTTAGATCGAGTTGAGGTAGCTATTAGAAAGTGCTACATAGCCTTGTGGGGCACCATAATTAAGAGTCCAAACTTGGTTGGACTTTAGGTGCACAAAAAGGAGGTAGGCATGTGTCTTGGCGTGAAGAGAAGTAGAAGAGTCCTTCTGCTTTGGGATTAAGATGCATGTGGCAGCACACATCTCCCTCCATCCTCTGGCACACATCTCAAAGTATGAGATAAAATTTTTCTAAATTTTATGAGACTAAAAAAAATTAGGAAAGAAGGTTAGCATGCGCACAAATTGACTCACGTGACTCCTCATGCTTTAGAGTCCTTTTGCCGTTCAAATAAGATTTAAATGAGGCATCACCTATTGGGATGCGTAGGCGATTTCATGCATGTATTTCGAAATTTTTTCAAAAAAAATTACAATAAAAGATAACTAGATTAATAAAATTAATATATCATGCATATGATCTAATCATCAAATCAAACTACTCTAGGATCTATGATATGTTATATTACATATAAAATCTAAAATAATCTGAAGATAAAATCAACATGCATGCATATGGGTAGTAAATTATATCTACTTCTAATCTGAGTTCAGAACTTCATATCTGATCATGGATCGATGATCTCTATTACTGAGAGACATGATGGAGAGAATCCTTGCTTGTTGCTCACAGCCGCACATATGTTCGGCCTCTATGAGAAATCCACTCGAAGCCCCGATCTGATGAGTCTTCTCGGGAGTGCTAGCTCGTGCGAAGATCTTTTTCTTGACTGATCTAGATCTTTTCTTTAAATCTTTAAAATTTTTTTAAAGATTAAAAATGAACTTCTAGAGGAGATGAAGAGGTGAAAAAAAGATAAAGAAAAAAATAATTTTTTTTTAATTTATTTCCTCCTCCCAAATCCTTAGAACCAAAAATCTGAAATTCAGATTTTTACGCACACCCCAAGAGAAAGGATCCTCTTTTCTATTTTTCACATCATGAACCACGTCCAAACTTCTACCACATGAAGAGCTCTCTTTTTGTATCTTACACACATAAAAGAAACCATAAAAGTCCCTTTTATAGGTGTGTAAGGAGGTGGAGTGAAGAGTCCTAATGATCCTGGACTCTTACAGGATTCTGCCTCCCTTCATAATTTCACATCCAAAAATATACCAAAAAAATATGAGACACCTCTTTTCATATTTTTATATAGTAAATAAATTCTCTAGCTAATCTCTCACAAAAAGTATTCTCAAAATGTCACGCACATAAGGAGAAAAAATTTATTGGCATGGAGAGATTGATCTGGATGAGAACAGATTCTCCTAATAAAGAATATTTTGAAATCTAATTTTAAAATTTTTTTTTTATCAAAATTAAATTAGATTTGGATGTGAGATAGATAAGGAAAAGGACTCTTTGATGTAAAAAAATTTTATACAAAATAATTTTGTGTGTGGAGATATATGGCATGCAATCTAGGTTGATGCAGGAAGAAGAGTCCTATTCTAATAAGGACTCTAAGTTTCTTTATTTGAATCCAAACTAAATCACATCTGATTTAGCCTAAATAAAATATATGAAATCTAATCTAATTAGATTCATAAATTTTCAATTAAATTTTAATCAAATTAGAAATTGATTGAACCAAAGTCCTAATCAAATCAGAGATAATTCTCCCTTAGCAATTAGGTCATCTCATAACCTAATCAGGTCAAACCTAATTGAATCCAATTCAATTAGATTTTATTTAATCCTCTTTACTCAATCAAATTGAGATAATCAATAATCTAATTACTAATTAATTTTTTATTAATTTACTAACACTAGGCAAATTAATTTATTACAACTTTTGCATAAGGTTAACCATCAATCAAATTGATGATTAAGCCCTTGAATGATTCTCAATCGTTGATCAGCCACATGATCAGTCAGAAATTTTTTTTGAGTGTGACCCCATAGGTTCGAACCTAAACTGGTAGTATAGGAATAACTTTCAGAACCAATTGATGTAACTATCTAGCAATGATGACCCGATATCCGGATAGATCGAATGAAGGCGAATCAATATTTAAGAACCTATTGGCATATAGTTACCGTATAATTCATTCCTTTGATCCTAATGCTCAAGGATGACCTAAGATTTAACTGTCAATCTAAGATAAGTCATCCACATTGTATTTCAATCTTTTTCAAATCCATCATATGGAATACCCGGGCTCAGGTTTTGCTAAATTAAAATACACTGATGCATATCTCCTACTAATTTGGAGGGGTCAATCCCATCTTGACTCACACACTGACTTGACAAGTACTTGACTATATCCAAAAATCTTCCGTCACTGAATTAAAAACTCAATAGTCCGATACTAAATTACAGTGAGTTGCTTGCAAGTCACCGTGGTGATCTCAGGTCGGAGGGACACTTATACTCATATCCTTCGCGAGCTACCCTTGACAGCAGAGTGCTCCATAATTGATCACGTTCAGTGATGATGTACTCTTACATCTCACCTACATGCCATACCAGTATCTTCATACTATTTGGTTATGAGGATAACTAACGTAAATGGCACACAACGACTTACACTTGATATCGCTATCGTCCTAGTAATAGCGTATCATTTGGTCGTGAACTAGTTTAAAGACTACGTGATAAATCCTCCTTTATCGATCAAAGTAGCCCTAAAGACTTCATCACAACATCGGAGTTCGTTAGAAGATGTATCTTTGTGATAAAAAATATCAAATAACTTTTAATATTTATCAATTTATATATATTTATAATTAGCACAATCATCAAACGATTGGTTTTAGGATACAATTCCCAACATCACCTATCTCATAACATTCTTTGTTAGGTACATGATTAAATGAAAGTTTATCTAAATTTTTTTAGATTTATTAGATAGTCAACTAGATGCCAGAACACCCCTTAGTGTGCGCACGGGTGATGATAGGAAAAGGGAGTGAAGCGACATGATAAGAAGTCCTTCTACTTTAAGCAGAAAAAGGGATCTCCCCTTTCCTTATCTAGTGATCTAAAATCAGATCTAAATCTCTTGCCATGTAGCAACTTCTGGATTAATCTGATTTGAGAAAGGATGCATAAACGCCTCTTCTTTGTGCATGCATGCATCGAAAAATTTTGATCAACGTATTAGGCTAAAAGAGTCCTTCTATTTGAAGACTCTTAATTCCATGATATGCATTCAGATAGGGCTTTTGGGAAAAGATGTGACCTTTCTTTTAGGTGTCTCCCTGACACCTATAAATAGGTGGCACACTGGGTGTTCCAATCATTCTAGTTTGCTTTCCATTTTCTCTCATTTGCTTATCCTTTCCTTCTTACATCTTCTCTTAGTCTTAGAATAAGGCTTTGGTACTTAAGACAAAACCTAATCAGGTCTAGACAAGGATGAGGGAGGTTTCAAAGGAGAGAATTCAAAAGTTCAGAAAAGATTTTGGGAAGGTGAAGTTAGATTCTTGGTGAAATCTGATCGGCACGAGGCTAGTCGAGTTTTAGGGGTTAGAACTCTTAAAACAAAGGTGTAGGAGCACTGTTCTTGGTTCAATTTTCATGTGGATCACCATTGGAGAGTAAAAAGTTAAATGCCTAATAGAAATTGGAATAAGCGTTACTGGTATTTCTCTTGTCTATATTTATTTTTTTAATGCTTTGATTGCTATAGTCAAGGGATTCTGGGTTCTAAGGCTTTGGTGTATTAAGGTATTTAGAATGAAATTTTAAATACCTAAACCTTTCACTGCACCACCAAAATCCAACAGATTGTGCTCAAAGAGAAGGTCTCTGAAGAGCATCGAGTCTAGAAATCTGAACCCATTAGTGAGTCAGTAGATATGGTACCTCCTCCACCTTGTAGATCAAGTAGGATCTCCCATCCTCTTGAAAGGTACCTAAAATTTTTACAGAAGATTAAGAGGAAGCATTTCTTGTAGGAGATAGGGACATTAGAAATGATCCCAAGACCTATGATGAAGTGATGTTAGATGTAGACTCTGAAAAATGGAAGAAAATGATGAAGTCAGAAATTGACTCCATACATTCCAACTAGATTTAGACCTTAGTAGATCCACCTGAAGGTATTATATCTGTTGGTGCAGAATTCTGTCGAAGCTGGAGTTGCTGGAGTTGAGATGATCACGGCCACCATCGGGACCTGCAAGAGAAGTCTAAACCGGAGTTGGGGGTGCTCCGACAAGACCCTCCGATGCTCAAGTCAGTACTCTGCTTCAATAGAAATGGAGTGCTCGAATGGAAATTTTAGTAGAGTTTCGAGACAGAGTTTAGAGCTTAGAGAAGAACATATCTGGGGATTCCTTTTTATAGACGGAGAGCGTAACTGATTGACAGCGACGTCTGTAACCGCCTGGTAGTGGACCGTTCAGAGCCGTGCGGAGTTTGTTACAGAGAGTAGTAGTGTCAGGGGTCGTTCAGGGTCACGTGGAGTTTGTTACGGAGAGTGGAGTGGTGTCTATTATCGTGACTTGCCAGAGAGTGGTAGAGCCCAGAGAGTGGAGTGGTGTCTGTTGTTGCGACTTGCCAGAGAGTGGTGGAGCCACTCGAAATTCATTGCAGAGAGTGGAGTAGGGTAGTGGCCATTGTCGTGACTTGCCAAAGAGTTTGGATTTGTCGGTTGGAGCTCGGTTGGAGCTCTGCTGGGATGTCTGATGGAGTAGAATGGCTCTCTATCCTGTCGATCTAGGAGAAGCTCAGATATTTTTGAGGTTGCTGATGAGTCTACTATTGTCAGATACCTCAGACACTGATGCTACAGGCGGGAGTCATCTGCTGTAGAAGCTCGGATGGAGATTTTCTATTGGTGAAGTCCAGTAGGAGTCTGATTGCTAAAGAAGTTCGTCTGGGATTTGCCTGATGTGGAAGCTCGTCTGAAGATTATCCATCGAAGAAGTCCAGTTTCATGAAGAATCTGGCGGAGGGTCGGCTGGCGGTGGACCTCGGATGGCGTTGGGGAGGTTCGACAGACACCAGAGGCGATCGACCATTGTAGAAACCAACTGCTGGAGCCCGTCCGTTGTAGAAGCTCGTCCGATATCCATCCGCTATGGAAGTTCAGACGGAGTCTGGTTCTTGTAGAAGGCTGAAAGGAGATCGCTTATTGTACAAGCTCGGTCGAAGATCGGTTGTCATGGGAGCTCAGAGTAGTGACCTGGCCGGTGGATCCTATCCCATCGTAGAAGCTCGTCTGGGATCCATCCACTATAGAAGCTCAGTTGAAGTCTGTCTGTAATAGAAGTTCAGAAGAAATTTATTTACAGTAGAAGCTCGGATGGAATTCGCTTACAGTAGAGATCCGGAGTAGACCGCTCTAGTAGAAGTTCGGCTGAAATCCGATTCTCGTAGGAGCTCGGATGGAATCAGAAAGGTGGTCGACCATCGTAGAAACTTGGATGGAGTCTGGTTACTGTAGAAATCTCACCGTTGGAGAAGCTCGGATATTGATGAAGTTCGGAAGAAGTTCGGAGTAGGGTCATCCACGGTCGGAAGAAGTCTGGAAGGGATTCGGAGAATAGTTGATCACTGTAGAAGGTCGGCTGATAGTGAAGCCTAGAGAGCCTTTGGAGCGGCCCGGTAGATGAATGAAGAAGCTCATTGTCGGAGAAGTCCGGAAGCTCAGACGGTCGAGGGGGTTCAAAGAGACGCCACACAAGGTCGGAAGCCAAAAAAATCCTGGAAGGGTCGGTCTTTTACAAACTTCGACTGGAGGGTATTTTATACCCAACACCAGTCCCCCTACTTTCAAGTTCGGATTTTGAATGAAGGAAGTACAGAGAAATTCTCATGATCGAAGTTGCCCTCCTCGATTTTCGCACTCGATGGTTGCCAGATATTTTGGCTCTTGGTGCGCTGGTGCCGGAGTCTTTTCAAATCAAAGTGATCCGAAAAGATTTTTTCAGAATTTCCACTGGGGTGTGGCTCTAGGTGCGGTGCAATAATAATTTTGTCAGCTGTCAGTCATTTTCAGCCACCTGCCATGGTGAGTGGGACACACGGCGAGCGTAGGTCAGCCAGAGAAGATCCACAATCATTATTGCGTTGGACCCCGGGGTCTATTTAAACACGTCCTCTTCCTTCAGGGGTTTCACTTTGCTTGAGAGAATCTTTCGGTCCCCTCCTCTTCCCCGAGAGCTCCAGCCTCCTTGAGGGGACCATGGCAGAACTGTCTGTGGCCCTTGGGTGGGAGGAGGCCGAACTGTAGCGGCTGAAGATTCAACTGATCCACGAGCAGCAGGTGGTCAAAGACGCTGAGGCAGAGTCTGAGGTCCTAAGGAAGAGGCTTCGGGAGTCAGAGGGCGAGAGCCGGTGGTTCCACCAGATGTACCGGGATATGCTGCTGAGAAAGATGGAACTAGAGGAAGAAGTCAAAAATTTAAAGCAATCCCTAATAAGAACCGAAACCGAGAGCTCGAAGTCGGAAGAAGCTGGGCTTTCTTAGAGCCTCCTTCCTTTTTTTTTTATCTTTCATCCTTCCATGTATTCTTTTTCTTTTCTTGTCGTTTCTCTTTTTGGCCTTCAAGGCTTTGTAATGTATACTTCACTAAAGAAATGAAAAAAAAAAATTCATTACCTTATCCATTCTGGTGTTGAGTTGTCATTTACCGAACTTTTTTATCTTTTGTCTTGTTCGACGCCGTCGTTGTTTGAAGGTTCCCGATCGCCGCCGTGTTGATTTGCCTTTTTTGTTCATGACCGTAGGTCTTTTCGAGGCCATTTGAGTTTGATGCTTTCTCTAGGTGCTCGAGCTTGGGGACCCGAACTTCTCATTACTTTGAGGAAGTCGATTTCTCCTCGGCCTGTGTTGAGTTTTCTCTTAGTGACTGAGGGTTTTTTGATAGGAGTATCCTTTCTCATTGAGATGAGGTCCCTTGGGTCTTTGATATAGTTTGTTTTTCACTTATCGCTGGTGTAGTTCGTCGCTTTCCATTTTCATCTCCCCCCTTTTTTTTTTGTGTTCGAGTGAGGGTTTTCCCTCTGCTCTTAATGGGGTCGTGAGAGCATAGAGGAGCCGTTGAGGAGGCTTTTCTCCTCATCCGATCTTGATCGGTTGGGTCTTTATTTGTGTCAGGATGAAATTCTCCTCTTATTTCCGACAGCCAATTTCAGCTCATGTTAGGATAAGGTTCTCCTTCTATTCCTAACAGGGCTGTGGGGGCACATAAGGACCATTGCGAGGGCCTCTCCCTCCATTCGGTCTTTAAGTAACTAGGCCTTCAACTTTGCTCATGTTAGGATGAGGTTCTCCTCCTATTCCTAACAGGACTGTGGGGGCACATAAGGGCCGTTGCGAGGGCCTCTCCCCCCATCTGATCTTTAAGTAACCAGGCCTTCAACTTTGCTCATGTTAGGATGAGGTTCTCCTCCTGTTCCTAATAGGGCTGTGGGGGCACATAAGGGCTGTTGCGAGGGCCTCTCCCCCCATCTGGTCTTTAAGTAATCGGGCCTTTGACTTCGCTCATGTTAGGATGAGGTTCTCCTCCTGTTCCTAACAAGGCTGTGGGGGCACATAAGGGCCGTTGCGAGGGCCTCTCCTCCCATCTGATCTTTAAGTAATCGGGCCTTCGACTTTGCTCATGTTAGGATGAGGTTCTCCTCCTGTTCCTAACAAGGCTATGGGGGCACATAAGGGCCGTTGCGAGGGCCTCTCTCCCCATCCGATTTTTAAGTAACCGGGCCTTCGACTTTGCTCATGTTAAGACGAGATTTTTCTCCTATTCCTAACATGCTTAACTTCGATTGTATGAGGGGGTTACTTCCTGTCGTTATAAGCTCATGCTAAAAGAAAAAATATGCAAATATGAAATTTTTATTTAAGGCAAAGTTATTGGTAATACATCCGTAGATTTTTTAAATCCTATAGTCGTGGAAGGTCTGCTCCCCGCTCCCCATCGGGGTCCTCCTGAGATGGAGTTGATAATCCCAATTGGAGGCCGATCTTCAGGCTGCTCCTCCCTCCTTGATGGCTCCGACTACGGCAGGGCCCTAGGTCGATCTTTCCTACCTTCAGGTCAGCGTCGAATGAATCTGTCGAGCCGACCTCGTCTGATGAGCTCCTCGATCTAGTCTCGGAGCTGAATACACTCCTTCGTGTCATGGCTGTGGTCACGATGATAGAGGCAGAACTTGTTAGAATTGCGCTTCCCGAGGTGTGTGCGCATCCTTTCCGGCCTTGGGAGCTGCTCCCTAACCTCCATCAGCACTTGAGTTTTCGATGTGTTGAGAGGGGCGTAGCTGTGGAATTTTCCCGGGGAGAGCTCCGCCGAACTCTGTGGTCTGGACTTCTCTGCCTACGAGCCCAGGGGGGAGTCTGGACACGCTTGTGTCTGGAGGGAGTTTGAGAACGTGGCCGAGCTTCACTCGGCCCTTTTTCAACTACGGGCTTGCTGGAGTCTCTCGCTTGCCACTTCTTCACGACTTCCTCGTCCTTCATCTTGAAGGCTTCTTCTACTCGGGCATATCCTTCAGCCCGAGCCAGTAAATCAGCAAAGTCTCTGGGATATTTCTTTTTCAGAGAAAATAGAAGATCGTTCTTTTGAAGACCGCCCTTCAGGGTGGCCATCACGATCGATTGGTCCAAGTTTTGGACCTCCAACGCGACGATGTTAAAATGGTTGACGTAAGCTCGAATGGATTTTCCCTCCTTCTACTTGATATTGATAAGGGACTCCGAACCTCTCCGGAGATGCCGACTGCTAACAAAATGAGCCACAAACTGGTGGCTCATCTGATCAAAGGAGAAGATAGTGCTCGGCTTCAGCACCGAGTACCAGTTTCTTGCTGCTTCCTTCAAGGTAGATGAAAAAGCTCAGCACAGGATGGCGTCTGGCGCGCCATGGAGTAGCATCATCATCCGGAAGACCTTCAGGTGGTCAACTGGATCCGAGGTCCCGTCGTAGCTTTCGAATTGGGGAAGCTTGAAGTTTGGCGGGATCGGTTCCTGCATGATCATTTGAGAAAAAGAAGGGTCAGTACAGATGTCCTCACCATAAGCAGAGGGAGCATGGTGGAGCTCTTCGATCCGTCGGTTCATCTCTTGGAGCCTTTGATCCAGGAGGTCCTCTCGACTGCGAGTCTCGAGGGTCTTCTGACAGAATGGAGGTAGGGATCCTCTGAGAGTGGAATCATGATCAGACTGAGGGCTCTCCACCCTCGAATTCCCCTTTCCAGGGAAGACAGGGCGACTGGCCCAAGTGGCCCATCCTACTATCAGATTCTGAAACTCCGACGATGCTCTTTCCAACCGCACTGATGCCTGCGGCTGTTGCTACTGCTGCTGCATGGCCTGCACTGCTTCAGTGAGGCCTCTGACCTGCTGAACCAGCAGGTCGAACTGCTCCATACCGATCGTCGTTGCCAGAGGAGGAGGAGGAGCCTGAAAAATTGGAGGCGAGGTCGGAGCCTGAGATCTGGCCATGGAGGCCGTGGATCGCCTGGTGGATGCCTTTCGGGGAGGCATCAGGTGAAGATCTAGTAGGAGAAGGAGAAGAGGATATCAAAGAAGATGACCGAAGGCAATCCCGTTGAGCACTCCTTTAAGAACAAGGGTACTGCGAAGACATAGACCCCTTCCTCTAGCATCAATTCTGTTGGTGCAGAATTCCACCGATGCCGGAGTTGCTGGAGTTGAGATGACCGCGGCCGCCGTCGGGACCTGCAAGGAAAGTCTAAACCAGAGTTGGGGGTGCTCCGGCAAGATCCTCCAACACTCAAGTCAGTACTCTGCTTCAACAGAAATGGAGTGCTCGAGTAAAAATTTTAGCAGAGTTTCGAGACAGAGTTTAGAGCTTAGAGAAGAACGTATCTAGGGATCCCTTTTTATAGACAGAGAGTGTAACTGATTGACAGCGACGTCTGTAACTGCCTGGTAGTGGGCCATTCAGAGCCGTACGGAGTTTGTTACGGAGAGTAGTAGTGTCAGGGGTCATTCAGGGCCACGTGGAGTTTGTTACGGAGAGTGGAGTGGTGTCCATTGTCGTGACTTGTCAAAGAGTGGTAGAGCCCGGAGAGTGGAGTGGTGTCCATTATCGTGACTTGCCAGAGAGTGGTAGAGCCACGTGGAATCCGTTGTAGAGAGTGGAGTAAGGTAGTGGCCATTGTCGTGACTTGCCAGAGAGTTCGGATCTGTCGGTTGGAGCTTGGCTGGGATGTCTGATGGAGCGGAATGGCTCTCTATCCCATCGATCTAGGAGAAGCTCGGATGTTTTCGAGGTTGCTGACGAGTCTACTATTATCGGATGCCTCAGGCACTGATGCTATAGGCGGGAGTCATCTGCTGTAGAAGCTCGGATGGAGACTTCTGTTGGTGAAGTCCAGTAGGAGTCCGATTGCTAGAGAAGTCCATCTGGAATTTGCCTGATGTGGAAGCTCATCTGAAGATTATCCATCAGAAAAATTCGGTTTCATAAAGAATCTAGTGGAGGGTCGGTCGGCGGTGGACCTCGGATGGCGTTGGAGAGGTTCGGCAGACACCGGAGGCGATCGATCGTTGTAGAAATCCAGCTGCTGGAGCCCGTCCATTGTAGAAGCTCATCCGATATCCATCCACTATGGAAGTTCAGACAGAGTCTGGTTCTTGTAAAAGGCTGAAAGGAGACCGCTTATTGTAGAAGCTCGATCGAAGATCGGTTGTCGTGGGAGCTCGGAGTAGTGACCTGGCCGGTGGATCCTATCCCGTCGTAGAAGCTCGTCTGGGATCCGTCCACTATAGGAGCTCGGTTGAAGTATGCCTGTATAGAAGTTTGGAAGAAATTTGTTTATAGTAGAAGCTCGGATGGAATTCGCTTACAGTAGAGATCCGAAGTAGACCGCTCGTAGTAGAAGTTCGGCTGAAATTCGATTCTCGTAGGAGCTCGGATGGAATTCGAAAGGCGGTCGATCGTTGTAGAAACTTGGATGGAGTCTGGTTACTATAGAAATCTCACCATCGGAGAAGCTCGGATATTGACGAAGTCCGAAAGAAATTCGAAGTAGGGTCGTCTGCGGTCGAAAGAAGTCTGGAAGGGATTTGGAGAATAGTTGATTACTGTAGAAGGTCGGCTGATAGTGAAGCCTAGAAAGCCTTTGGAGCGGCCCGGTAGATGAATGGAGAAGCTCATTGTCGGAGAAGTCCAGAAGATCGGACGGTCAAGGGGGTTCAGAGAGACGCCACACAAGGTCGGAAGCCAGAAAAATCCTGGAAGGGTCGGTCTTTTACAAACTTTGACCGGAGGGTATTTTATACCCAACAATATCTATTGGGTGTAAATGGATCTATAAAAAAAAAATTAGGTCAGATGGTCAGGTAGAGACCTATAAGGCAAGACTGATAGCGAAAGGGTATAGTCAATGCGAAGGCATTGGCTATCAAAAAATTTTTTCATCAGTGACCATACTGAAATCCATCCAGACTCTGCTTGCTGTTGCAGCTTACTATGATTACAAAATTTAATAGATAGATATAAAAATTATCTTCCTAAATGGATATCTTGAGGAAGATATCTATATAGAGCAACCTATGGGTTTCACATCCAGTGATAGTGATTACAAAGTCTGTAAGCTGCAAAGGTCCATTTATGGACTCAAGCAAGTATCTTAGAGTCGAAACACCTATTTTAATGATGTAATCAAATCATTTGATTTCATCAAAAATGAGTAGCCCTGTATGTACAAAAAGATTAGGGGGAGCGCTGTCACATTCCTCGTATTGTACGTAGATAATATCCTCCTAATTGAAAATGATATTTACATGCTGACTTCGGTCAAAGTATGGTTGTCAAAGAAATTCTCTATGAAAGACCTAAGAGAAGCTTCCTACATTCTTGATATAAAGTTCTATAAAGATAGATCTAAGAGAATGATAGGACTTTCTCAGAAAATGTATATAGAGGAGATGCTGAAGAGATTCAGCATGAAAAACTCTAAGAGGAACTTTTTACCCTTTAGGCATGGCATCTACCTCGCCAAGAAGATATGTCCTGAGACATCCAAGGAGATTCAATGCATGAGTAAGATCCTTTATACTTTGGCTATAGAGAGCCTCATGTATACCATACTGTGTACTCGACTTGATATAGTACTTGTCATGAATGTCACAAGCAGATATCAATCGAATCTAGGTGAGAGAAATTGGATTGCAGTTAAGAACATCCTTAAGTACTTTAGAAGGATTAAGGATTTATTCTTGATCTTTGATAGAAAATCAGAGCTGAAAGTGGAAAGATACACCAATTCAGACATTATATCTGACATCGATCATAGAAAGTCTACAACGAAATGTATTTTTCTATGTAATGATGGATCGATTAGTTGAAAGAGTTTCAAACAATCGATTATTGCAGATTCGATCATGAAAGTCGAATACATCGTCTTCTATGAAGCGGCTAAGGAAACATACTAGTTCAAGAAGTTCATTGCAGAGCTGGGTGTGATGCCATCAGATATCATTATACTGTACTACGACAACAATGGCGCCATAGCACTCGTTAAGAAGTCTAGGTCTCACAAAAAATCTAAGCATATAGAGTAACAGTTTTACATTATACGTGACTACCTCGAGAAGAAGTTCGTCGAGGTGTAGAGAGTCGACTCTATGCAGAACATGGTAGACCCACTAACGAAGCCTCTTAGCCAGCAAAAGATAAAGCCCATCTTGAGAAAATGTGTAACACCCCACCCCTAATTACCTGATGGAAGTGCTACACCCCACCCTTAAAAAAGAGTGAATCCATCCTTAAATAAGGGCAAAGGGAAAAATACTAAGCGAACTTGCTCATGCTCAACTTCAATCAAGATCTCAAACTACTCACTCAAATATTTCTATTAATTAATCATTTCCCATAAATCAATTCAACATAAATAAGGGATAATACCAAACTCTCATTTATCACTTCATTATTCTTGTTCAAGGTATATAAGATATACATCACTAACATTTTTTGATGTGAATAATATCCAATATAGAGTACATTTCAAAACATAATCCAAAATGAGCTCCTCATAAGAAACTACAGACAACCCAAAATGCCTATACTGATGATCCTTATGCTGAGCTATGATAATCTAAATCTATCCAAAAAATATAAAAAAGACCACATAATGAGACTCGAAGTCCCAGTGAGTAAATCATTCATATAACAATGGAGAGAAAGCAAAATAACACTGGTACTCAGGATACGTAGATCATATATCCATAATAGGCTTTTAAATCTTTTGTATGCTGAACAAATATAAAACCATACGATAAATCAAACTGTATAATACAGCAAGCTATATAGTAAATTAGTCACTTTAGCCATGTGAAAGCTCAAGTCATGTGAGAAGCCATGTATATGCTCAACCATGATGAAACCATGCAAAAGTTCATGTCATGCAAAAGATCAAGTAAATGCATAAGCTACTGGCTATCATTGGCTACCCCATGATAGGTCATTTTTGACGACTAGCTATAAGACTCATTTGACCACACTAACTTTACTGGCGTTATTGGTTATACTGGTGGCTAGTCAATTGATACCACTAGCAACTAGTCGATTGGATATTGATGCTACTGACGGCTAGTCGATTAATACCATTGATGACTAGTCAATCTGCATTGGATACTCTCAACACCATTGAGCCCCCATGGGCATAGACATCATTTAGTCCCCTCAGACACACTATGGCACTCCCCATAGGTTTAGCTTTATGTTACAAATGTTATGCATAAATTATTACATATCTAACTTTCATGCCAAAGCATAGTTTCCATAACTTTTATGAGATGTAGTATAATAGTAATTCAGCTTTTCTTTCAAATTAAAATATTTTTTAGTAAAGTAGAGGAAAAACAACCAAAGTTAGATGGAAAATTCACTCACCTTAGCTAGCAATTGAGCTTTCTTACTATTTGACTCACCCAAGGCACCCTTTGAGTTCTCTTTTCCTAACCTAAAGAATCGATATATGCTGATTATTATCATGCCAAAATAATACAATAACATGAGAACACGTACTTCAATTTCAAAGCTGATTTCTTAGCTTTTCCTAACTTTACTTTGCTTTGTCTTACTTGCCATATCCTAGGGTTAGTGAAGCCCTTAACATAACCCCAAGATTTTCACTAATTTAATCTATTTTTACCTGGTTAGGGTTAGCCAATTCTCAAAATAAACTCAAAGGTTTCAGCTATTCACTCTATATTTCACTTCATAGTTCATTACAAGTTCAGACCACCTAATTTTTGCTTATTTGCTGAAATACCTAAAGAAAATTTCATAATTCAGTCTTGACTTTAGTAATTCAATCCTTCTTTCACTTTCCTGATTTATTCCCAATTCCACTGACACAAATTCTAACTTATTTAATGTAATGATTTAAGCTGGTTCTAAAGAAATAGGTAGCAGCTCATTAGTTTCAGCTTATGGATCAGAATTTCATGATTTAAATCATTCAAACATCAAATCCTAACAAGAATCTTTTCAAATTCCGTTGAGAACTAGTTTAGGGATCAAAGTTCTTACCTCCAACAACTGATTTGCTGCTATTATCCAACCAGGTTGCTTTCTTTCTTTCCAACTGGAATCTCTTCTCTCTTCCAAGCAGTTCTCAAGATATCACTCCATGTCTACTGAATTTTCCTTGAATTTTAGCTAAGAATTCCTCCCTTTCTAGCCCTTTGTCAATCTCTTCTAGCTGTTCTCACCAAGGAATGCAAAATAGTAGAACAAGAGGATCGATGGCTAATGGAGAAGAAAAACAATAAAATAAAATCTTTATGCCAGGTGACAAGCCCTTAGGAAGCCAACAAACCTCCCTCTCTCCCTCTTCCTGCTAAGTGGCCCAATCCAAGAAAACCACCTATCAAATAATTCCCCAAAAATTCATTTCAGTGTTTTCCAGATTTTTTTGCAGACTGGGTTGGCTCACTTAAAACTGGGTCGACTAACTTGCGTGCCATATAGTTTTTTCAAACTTCAGCTTTCTATTTTTTGCAATTTAGTCGACCCATCTTAAAACTTAATCGACTCAGTCCCCTGGGGTTCAGAAACTTGCTTTAATTCATCAACTTATGCTTCAAAATTAACACCCACATCAATCTTATCTAAAGAATCCCTCTAGATACCATTCATTCTTTGCTTAATAACTATCAATTTTAACTTAAGATGCCATTTTCATTGATTAAACTCCTCAACTATTTTCTCTTCTTAATTAACAATTTAATTTATGTTTCACTAACACTAATCAATTAGGATTCAAATTTTCAAATACATCGCATTCTCAGTGCGGGGTGTTACATTCTCCCCTCTTTTAAAAAATTTTATCCTCAAAATTGGGATGCTACCAGATCAGTCACTAAAGACACAAAACTCTTATTTTATCTTTGAGCTCTTACATGGTCTTTTCAACTACATGCTCTGATTTAATCAACTAAACATCTAAGACTAAAGATCACTCCTCATTACATTTCAATTAATTCTCACTTTTGAAACAAAGACCTAATGATCAATTCTATTATAACCATTATCTAAAATTTACACAATAAAATATAACATAACATATGAGTTTAGCAACTAAGTGCAAACTAAATATCATAAGTCAAATATTACTTGTTGAGATCACAGATATAATCATTCATTCAGTTATAGGTATGATACCTGTTACCATATTAAGAGTAACCTGTATCTCCTATCTAGTCATGGAGCATTTGATCTCGATGTTGGATCCCTAGCTGAGGTTTTATTAGGACAATCCCTCCTTTGATGGTCCATCTGTCTACACATGAAGCAACCCCCAAATCCACTTTTACATTCCCCATGATGGAGCTTCCCACAAGTAGCACATCGAGGGACTGAGTGGAATGGAGTAGCAGCTGAGCTGGTATTCTTAATAGTGCTGCCCAGATTCTCTTTTTTTCCTATTAACAGATTATCCATTGAATGTATCATAACTCTTGGTTCAATTCTCCTCTGCTTGATGCTAGCAAAAGCAAATGAATCCATACCAAACTCTACTAGTACTTTAAAATTTTGACTAGGCTGTCTAGAAACATCAACCTTCTTTAATGGCTATTTTTCTTCCATATCAATGGAGAAACTCTAAGCACTCCTTTTATTCCTTTCTTGTTTATGATTATAAAATTCATTTTCAATTTCCTCCATTCGGATAGCTCCCACACTTAATTCTATAAAACTACCACAGTTATGCATTTTTATCTTGGCCTTGATCTCAAGGTACAATCCATCTTAAAATAATCTACATTTTTCCTTTTCATCCACTACAAATGCCAGAGCAAAATGAGATAATTCAACAAACTTGACTTCATAGTCAGCCACTATCATTTTTCCTTAAGTCAAATTGAGAAACTCCCTTCTCTTCTGATCTAAATAGACTACTAAGTGATATTGTTGATTAAACTCTCATCTAAAGTCATCCCAAGAGATAACATAATCCGATGGCTGCCTGTCGACATAGGAATTCCACCAATGTCGAGCCTGACCTTCTAATAAGAAGGTAGCAATGCTTACCTTTTGCTCATCAGTACATTTCAACAAGGCAAACACGCTCTCTATTTTTTGAAATCAATTTTCTGCTTCTACTGGATTAGTAGTACCTGAGAATTCCATTGTCCCTAACTTTCTAGCTCTCTCAAAATTTCTTTCTCCATCAGAACCCTGAGATTGTACATTATGAGTAGCAGTAATAACTTGAGCAATTATATCCGTCAATTTCTATAATCTAGGACTAGGTGTCTGTGCCATCTTCCTATAAAAGGCTAGTAAAATAATCAATTTTTAATACTCCTAAGACAACCTCAAATGATGGTATTGTTCCATCACCCTTCTAATGATCATAATTCTTAAGTCTTAATTCTATCCATGACACAGTCCCAAATAATCATAAAACCTCTTACTCTGATACCAAATATGTAACACCCTACTCCTAATTACCAGATGGAAGTGCTACACCCCACCCTTAAATAAGAGTGAATCTACCCTTAAATAAGGGCAAAGGGAAAAATACTAACTGAACCTGCTCATGCTCAACTTCAATCAAGATCTTAAACTACTCACTCAAATATTTCTATTAATTAATTATTTGCCATAAATCAATTCAACATAAATAAGGGATAATACTAAACTCTCGTTTATCACTTCATTATTCTTGTTCAAGGTTTATAAGATATACATCACTAACATTTTTTGATGTGAATAATATCCAATATAGAGTACATTTCAAAATATAACCCAAAATGAGCTCCTCATAAGAAACTACAGACAACTCAAAATGCTAATACTGATGATCTTTGCACTGAGCTATGATAATCCAAATCTGTCCAGAAAATATAAAAAAAAATACATAATGAGACTCGAAGTCCCAGTGAGTAAATCATCCATAAAACAATGGAGAGAAAGTATAATAACAATGGTACTCAGGATACATATGTCATATATCCATAATAGGCTTTTAAATCTTCTATATGCTGAACAAGTATAAAGCCATATGATAAATCAAACTGTATAATACAGCAAGCTATATAGTAGATTAGTCAATTTAGTCATGTGAAAGCTCAAGTCATGTGAGAAGCCATGTATATGCTCAACCATGATGAAACCATGCAAAGTTCATGTCATGCAAAAGATCAAGTAAATGCATAAGCTACTGGCTATCATCGACTACCCCATGATAGGTCATTTTTGATGACTGGCTTCAAGACTCATTTGACCCCACTAACTTTACTGGCTTCACTGGTTGTACTGGCAGCTAGCCGATTGATACCACTGGCAACTAGTTGATTGGACATTAGTTCTACTGGTGGCTAGTCGATTAATACCACTGGCGACTAGTCGTCTACACTGGATACTCTTGACACCTCTGGGCCCCCATGGGCAAAGGCATCATTTAGTCCCCTCGGACACACTATGGCACTCCCCATAGGTTTAGCTTTATGTCACAAATGTTATGCATAAATAATTACATGTCCAACCTTCATGCCAAAGCATAGCTTTTATAACTTTCATGAGAGGTAACACAATAGTAATTCAGCTTTACTTTCAAATTAAACCATTTCTTAGTAAAGTAGAGAAAAAACAACCGAAGTTAGATGGAAAATTCACTCACCTTAGCCAGCAATTGAGCTTTCTTGCTGTTTGACCCAAGGCACCCTTTGAGTTTTCTTTTCCTTTCCTAAAGAATTGATATATGCTGATTATTATCATGCCAATATAATACAGTAATATGAGAACACATACTTCACTTTCAAGGCTGATTTCTTAGCTTTTCTTGACTTTACTTTGCTTTGTCTTACTTGCCCCACCCTAGGGTTAGTGAAACCCTTAACATAACCCCAAGATTTTGACTAATTTAATCTATTTTTACCTGGGTAGGGTTAGCCAATTCTCAAAATAAACTCAAAGGTTTCAACCATTCACTCTATGTTTCACTTCATAGTTCATTACAAGTTCAGCCCACCTAATTTTTGCTTATTTGCTGAAATACCTCAAGAAAAATTCATAATTCAGTCTTGACTTCAGTAATTCGATCCTTGTCTCACTTTTTTGATTTATTCTCAGTTTAACCAACATAAATTCTAACTTATTTAATGTAATGATTTAAGCTAGTTCTAAAGAAATAGGTAGCAGCTCATTAGTTTCAGCTTAAGGATCAGAATTTCATGATTTAAATCATCCAAACATCAAATCCTAACAAGAATCTTTCCAAATTCAGTTGAGAACTAGTTTAGGGATCAAAGTTCTTACCTCCAACAACTGATTTGCTGCTATTATCCAACAAGGTTGCTTCCTTTCTTTCCACCTGCAATCTCTTCCCTCTTCCAAGTGGTTCTCAAGATATCACTCAATATCTACTGAATTTTTCTTGAATTTTAGCTGAGAATTCCTCCCTTTCTAGGCCTTTTTCAATCTCTTCTAGCTGTTCTCACCAAGGAATCCAAAACAAAAGAACAAGAGGATCGGTGGCTAATGGAGGAGAAAAACAATAAAATAAAACCTTTATGCTAGGTGACAAGCCCTTAGGAAACCAACAAACCTCCCTTTCTTCCTCTCTCCCTCTTCTTGCTAAGTGGCCCAATCCAAGAAAATCAGCTATCAAACAATTCCCCAAAAACTCATTTTAGAACAAAACTTTTAATGCCTTCCAGCCAGCACCGGCACACTATTTTTCAGATTTTTCTGTAGACTAGGTTAGCTCACTTAAAATTGGATCGACTAACTTGTGTGCCATACAATTTTTTGAAACTTCAGCTTTCTATTTTTTATAACTTAATCGACCCATCTTAAAGCTTAGTCGACTCAGTCCCCTGAGGTTCAGAAACTTGCTTTAATTCATCAACTTACACTTCAAAATTAACGTCCACATCCATCTTATCTAAAGAATCCCTCTAGATACCATTCGTTCTTTACTTAATAACTATCAATTTTAACTTAAAATACCATTTTCATTGATTAAACTCCTCAACTATTTTCTCTTCTTAATTAACAATTTGATTAATGCTTCACTAACACTAATCAATTAGGATTCAAATTTTCAAATACATCACATTTTCAATGTGGGGTGTTACGAGATGGGTCTTAGGTATATGGCCAATTGACTTTAGGTCAAGTGAGAGTTTGTTAGGTATATATATCCTAGAATCTAATTATTGGTTGATATATTTATAATTTCAGGATCTATTTTTTGTGCTTATTAGATTTTTATTATTAATAAAAAATATTTTTTATTTTCAATCATGTTTATGTGTTCATGATTTGTCCTAAAAATTAATAAAGATTAATTTATATATTCTCAAGATATTAAAAATTTGAGACATACATTATTAGTGGTTAGTTTCTAAATACTCCAGATCATAGGATCATCATAGAGAATAGTGATCAATTTATTTAAGATTGGTGTATAAATCACCTTCCTTCTAGGCAGATGAGTCTCGATCTGTAGTATAGGGACACTGGGATGAGAGTGCAGGTGGTTGTTAGAGAATAACTTACACTAAGTGTAACCAATATGAGAAATCACTTGGATGTCTACTCACTCGTCAATGGTCTTCTCGATACTACAGTAGTGTGAGTAGTCCTTTGACATGCCGTGTGTTGGCTATTCACAGTGAGACTACTTAGTTTGACTGTACATTCTTTTAGTCTTTAGCTATTTAGATCCTTATTGTATATGTTGGCTACAGTAGATTCAGATTTGCTGTTAGAGTAGGATGCACCTAGATGAAATCTATCGATCTTGATAGAAAAGAAGAAGTCCTATGAATCAACAAGATTGAGTTTAGAAAGTATTTAGCTGAAGCAAGTGTGAATACTGAAAAAAAATTTTCACGGGATTCACAAGTGAACTCGAGTTGAGCCAATCGGACATATGATTGAAGATGGGGTTTGACAAATTTTTTATGACCTTCATCGAGTCGGGACTCACAATAGAAGAACTGAATCATATGGTAACTATATTTAGAGATTCAGATTTTTTTTGTTCTATTGGATTGCCACTATATGCTGCTAAATGTTATTGATGGATTATGAGAAATCATTAGAATTATTTTTGGATCAACGATCCTTATTGGATTAAGCTAAAATTATTCTAATCCATCGAAAAGAATTTTAGTGATACTATGATAAAAATCACGATATGTGTCACTATCAAACAGAATAGAACCTAAGGGGTCACATACAAAAGAAATTTGACTCGATCAACAGTTTGGATCAAAGTCAAATTATCAATTAGATTGATAATTTGAATAAATTTGTAAGTGTTACAGGTTTAGTAACTACTAATTATTAGTACAGGAACCTAATTATAAATGTTGTAATATAATGGGGGCTGATTAAATTATGGATCAAGTCTTAATTAATTTAAATCAAATTTAATTTAATTAAATTTAATTTATTTTAATGCTAATTGAGTTTAATTATCCAAATCAAATTTGGATTTCAATCCTGATTGGATTAGGTTGATAGCTTTTCGAATTAGATTCAAATTAGGCTCAAATTGGATTCGATTTGAACCCAGATAGAACTCAATTGGACCTGACCACCTGAGCCCATGTTTATTTGAGCTTCTCTCTCCATCTGGTTGAACAAAAGAAGGATAGGGTGATGGAAATTCATGCCAATTCTTCTTGGCATATGTGAGGGAGGATTGGGATGAGGTGCCACTTCATTTCTTGGTTAGTTTGAATTTCTATCTAAATAGGGATAAAGCTAACAAATTTTAAACTGATTCTAATCTAATTAGAGTTAGTTATTGCCATGGAAAGGGGCTCATGTTTGGGTGACAAAATAAAAAGGGGAGAGTTGGGCATGCGGTAAAAAGAGAGAGTAGCATCATACCAACCTTGCTACCCCCTTCCTCCTCCATGCCAACTCCTCCTTGTTCTCTCCCTTCCACACCCCAGTACTTCCTCCTCTAGATCTAATTTGAGAGATTAGGGAGGCCTTAGAGGGAGAAAAGAAATCAAGAAAGGATTCTTAATTCTTCTTGGTTGTTGGATCAATCTCCATAGACCTGCAACAAGGCTGCTTCAAGTGATATTAAGTAAAGGACCCTGATCCAAGCCGAAGAATAAAGCTTGCAAGGGAGCTAACACTCTGGGGGTTTCAAAATTTTGATCAAAAAATCTCTATGTGGATACCAGCAGCAGTCGAACACGTGCACGGCTACGACAGGAACCTTAGACATCTACAGAATCTAATTTGAGGAAGAACAGGAAAAAGCGATCAGGTATAACTTATTCCTTTATCATTTATGATTTCAGATCTATACAATTAATTTATTTATACATGTTAGATGATACTAAGATTGATTAAGATTGGGAATCTACATATTTAGGTCAGATTAAAATTTTAAAGTTTGCTTCTACTGTGATTAGTATATCCATATCGATCTATGCATACGATTCAACCTACTTTCTAACATCGACTACTTTACAAAATCGATCGAAGCAGAAGCATTGGTGACCATCATCGAGGCCAAAGTCCATGATTTTATGTGGAAGTCTATTATCTATCAGTTCAGTCTGTTGCAAGCCATCATAACGAACAACGGATGATAGTTCAATAATGCAAAGTTCATAGGATTTTGCAAAGACCTAGGGATCTCCCACCACTTGACTTCGATAGCTCACCCTCAAAGTAACGACAAAGGGATCAATTAGACTTTGCTGCAAGGATTGAAAATAAGGCTAGATCGAGCTAAAGGTCTATGGATCGAGGAGCTTTACAATGTACTTTGGGCCTATCGAGTGATGCAGTGGGTTCCCACTAAGAAGATACCCTTCAATTTAGTTTTCGAAACCAAAGCTATGATGCCTCTTGAGATCGGCCTACCCTCAGTGAAGAAAGCAACTCAGCCGACTTAAGAGCAAATTTGGACCTAGTGGAGAAGACCCAAGAATGAGCTTGAGTTCAAATGGCAAACTACCAACAGAAAGTAGCTCGGTATTATAACTCAAAAATCAAGAACAAAGCCTTTCGGGTAGGAGACCACATCCTACAAAGAGCTGAAGTGTCTCGCCTAATAGAGCAGAGGAAGTTCACACCAAACTGGAAAGGCCCATACCACATCGATGAGGCAGTGCATCCAGGAGTGTATCGACTCCACCAGCTAGATGGAGCTCCAATTATTTGAATCTAAAATTATGAAAATCTTCAAAGATATTATTCTTAAATTATAATTAAATGGTAATAAGATCTTTTACTTTACAGATCATAATGCCTTGTTGGTTATTCACAATGATGACATTTGCCAAATAACGCTCCTCATCCACAGATGAGCTGAGCAGCATCTGTGACTCTGACATTCACTGAATGATGCTTTTCGTCCACAGATGAGCTTAGTTGAACCTGTGACTCTGATGTTCTCCAAATGGTACTCCTCATCAATGGACTAGCTGAGCAGAACCTATGACTTTGACATTCGTCGAGTGACACTCCTCCTCTATGGATGAGTTGAGTAGAACCCGTGATTCCAATATTCATCAAACGACACTCTTCATCCATGGATGAGATGAGCATAACTTATGAATTCAACAATGGACACTCCTCATCCTCATACAAGTTGAGCCGATATCCGATGATAAAGTCTGCCAAATGGCACTCCTTATCCATGGATGAATTGAGCATAACCCATGAATTCAACATAGGGCACTCCCTATCCTCATATGAGTCAAGTCGATGCCCGACGATGAAGTCCACTAAATTGTGCTCCTCATCCTCGTACAACATTCACCAATGGGCCAAGTGGGGGAATGAGATCCTGGATGAGTGATTTACTCCTCAAACCCACCTTACCTCATCCTCGAGTGAAAATTCTCATTAACAAGAGATTGGATCGATTGGCTATGGGAATCTGACCCCTAGGACTTGGACTTATTACCAATGAGTGAAGCCAAAAGGTAATGAAGATGATGTGAAAACGTTGTTGTTTGCATTAGAAAGAAAATATCTACACAACATTTAGATCAGTCCCCGACAAAAAATACCTCGATCAAAAGCCGAGGAATACAAAATGGGCTGAACATGAAACTAGCTCAGACATATCTGAGCTTGAGTACAACATGGAAAAAAAAGAAAAAGTCCTAGGTGCTAGTGTGGGCATTTGAAACCCCGACCGGGCCTTCAGGCTCTAAAGTGCAATCACCATGAGAGGGCGGGTGGTCGCTATGTCTTCGACTACCGGACCTCCACCACATCCTGGTCCGACCTCCACCACATCCCGATCCGACCTCCACCTTGGCTCATACTTCTCCCTCTGTGGTGACTTCAACTTGTTCTCCTTCTTCTTCATCATCCAAATCCAAAGGTTCGAGGTCAAGATTGAGGAAGTGGCCTCGAACTTTTGTCTTGAAGTTCGTGAGCCCCTATAGGTAAGAATTAGAGGTGAACTCCAGCTTAATCGCTCTAAACTCTTTAGAGGAGGGGAATGCCTCGACTGCAGCAATCTTCTCAAACTTCAGCTTCTTCTCTCATTGGCTTGCTGTGATATTCAAACCATTGGATAGGTGGTCCTCAATGTCACTTTGAGCCTTTACAACCTTGGATTCTAGTGACCTAACCTTGGCCTTCAGTGATCGAACTTCCTTCTCAGCCATTGCCTTAGCGGCTATGGCCTCATCAGCATTTTTAGAAGCCTGGGAAGCTCAGGCTTTAGCTTGGGTGGCTTGGTCCTCGGCTTCCCTGAAAGTTTGCTAAGCTTCATTTAGAACACTAACGAAGTAGTCCACATAGTGGATGAACTAGAGACAAGAAGAGATTAGTCAGAAAAAAAGGAAGAAGAAGATGTTTGGGGGAGAAAAAGAACTCCGATATCGATCCAAAGGAAGGAGTCATAAGAACCCTTGATGCAGAAGCCAGGGCCTTATGCATTAAGGACCTTAACATCAATCGGTGTTATCATGGCCCAGAGAAGGTCACGAGCGATGCGATTATCCCTGAAGCCTGACCTCTTGCTCCAACCGACCTGAAGATCTTGGAAAAACTTCGATGGGAAGGTTGGCTGGCCGTGTGGACATGCACACCGAGATTCAAGGAGTTGATGAGCCTTGGCATGAAGAAGATATGGAAGAAGGGGGAATCAACTCCCTCGGAGCAATTGACTTCAACAGCGGGATGAGCTGAGCTCCTAAAGAACCCTCCTTTCTTGGAGGACCCCGAGCTGGCATCTGTGTAGCCCCTATGGTGGGTTATGCAAGAATGGCCTCAGTTCGGCCTCATTTTGGAGGAGGAGGAGCCCCGACCGAGGACTTCTTTCTCTTGGTGGTTCGAAAAAGGGATTCAATATCCTCAGGCTTCATATCTAAAGAGTGCAAAAGTCAGTCAAAATAAAATTGGAAGAAGAAATGTTGAGCATGATCGACTTACTCTAGGGGTCAGTTGGACTTAAGCCAACTTTATACAATGTTTCCTCGAAAATGAGCCTATGAAGAGGAAGAGTAGCATGGCTAAAAATAAACTTCAAGACCTCCTCCTCAGCATTGAAAAGAATTGGAGCCCTACACAGACCTTCGAGGTTGACCCCACAACATACCAAAGTCCCATGGTTGCTCAGTCGAGACAAAAAAGTAGCACTCCTTTCAGTTATGAACCAATGAAGGAGCACCTTAGAAGAGGTACCACCTCAACCAAGATGAGGCATACCACCACCTGGCTTCCTTAGGATATTCTGTGAACAAAAAACATGCTCTGAAAAGGTGGATGGTCAGTTCCACCCCGAGGAGGAAACAATGCACGACAAATGCTATTATTAGGCACTATGAGTTCGGTGCCACACAATAGGGAGCAATTTGAAGGGTCCTAAGCAGTTCTACAATAAAAAAATGAAGAGATAATCTAAAGCCAGCTTTCAAGTATTTCTCATAGAGCCCGATTCAACCTCGAGAAGGTAAGGCGATTCGATCTTCAAGACTGACAAGCTGCAATCTAAATTCTGGAGGAATTTGGTACCTCAAACAACCTTTCTAAGTCCTCTTGGGAGAGGACTAAGATGACCCATAAAAACCTGAAGTTAGGCACCTTCCTTACTGTGAAGCTATCTGAGGAGCCTCTGACATCGGATGTAGGGTCTGCACCACTAGGATTGTCATTCGAGGTCCAGGGGCACGGAGATGAGCTTGACACACTCATTCCTAAAATGCTAAAAGGAGAGAAGACTAACCTAAAAGGGACACAATCGAGCAAACAGAGGGCTGAACTTCAGGGTCCGATGTTGAAACTATGTTACGATCAAAGAAGGTTGCGACTGCTTGCGGCAGTCACCAAAAATCACCTAAGGGGCTCACTTCTCTCACTCAGAGCAGTAAAATAGTGATAATGAAATGACCTGGGGAGGAACGATGCCTCTTTATAGGAGCTCGGATGGCTCTGATATGACGATGGTTCGTCCAGCCACCATCAATAAGTGCCAAGTGGTGGTACCCAGTTGGCTATGGCAGAGCTCGTATGGATTCAACAATTCAATGGCCTAGATGAACAGATCTGGTTCACCAACGTCACCCACTTGCGATGCGTGTCAACAACTCAGAGAAACTTCGTGAAGTGGCACATTGATTTGACCTAAGCCTCAGATTTATTCTCTCTCCATTTGACCTCAAATCAAACTCAGAATCAAGAGTGGGGGGCAATCTGTTGTGGACCACCACCTTGATCTCGGCCAATTGTGTCCTCGGCTCCATCCGAGGATCGATAAAATTCGAACTCCAATGGATATCAGGATGAGCGGTTAGTTCCAACCGAACTAGGAAAGTCAGACAGAAATTAGAGCTAACACATTTTCAGAGGCAATCGCCATATGGATTGCAGCTCAGACCTCGATCGTAGCCGAGGTGCTTGGTGCTTGATTGAAGCCGAGCATGGGAAAATGTGGGAATGGCAGCAATTCAAGTCTAGACAGTCCTCCACTGTCATGACTATGGAGAGTCTAGAAAAGGAAGGAGATTACCAAAATCAGATCATGCCTCGAATGGAAATTCACAAATGCAGAAACGATCATTGCTAGCCTGATCCATGCATGATAATCGGGAATCAATTAGTCTCCTAGGTGTGCACGAATCTAACTCCTCCTTTATAAATAAAAGGGTGTGGGGACCTCCAAGGTAAGTTCTCAAAAATTATTCTATTCTTCTTCTTATTTTTTATCTTCTAATTTGAGCATCGAAGGATCCTCGCTGAAAATATCTCGATTAGAATCTTTTGCAGGTCCCTAGTTGGCCCTCGGAGATCGACATTGCTGCGCTGCTCGAGCATCATGACCGCAGAGATCATCTCCAACCTTAGGCATGGGATTTGGCAGCAAGAAAAATAAATAAAAAAAGAACCCATTAAACTAGGTTTATGTTCCAATGAACAGAGGCTGCAAATTAGAATTAGCCCAAACGAAGTACCACAAGCATGGGTGGGCTAGTTGGGCCAGCACATATTTGGGAGAAGAGCAGATGAACAAAATCAATCCACCACCTGATTGCTTTCCCTGTTTATATATAGAGAAATTCTTTGTGCACCATGCACAGTGATTGGCTCACACACGGAGCCGATGGAAAAAAAAAAATTCATATGCTGTCCGGTCCCGCACGTGAGCCAATCACCGTGTGGTGCACAAAGAATTTCTCTTGTATATATGGCTTTGAAAGCCCACATAGAGTTTTTTAGTTGTTGGATATCTCTCAAAAGTGTATTGAACTGAGGAGCATTGACCAGGGATCCCTTAATCCATGCTATGACTATCATCAAATCACCCACCAACCAGATTTGAGGAGCCTCAAATTTAAACACAGCAAGACAGAGGCTCTCCTATGCTGTAGATAACTCATCAAATGGAACCATACGAGAGGGTAACTTCTTCCTGGCAGAGTGGATTAGATGATCCATGTGATATCTTATTTAAACACCTGCTTTCGCAACCAAATTGTTAACAAATCCATCAAAGTTTACCTTCAACACCACAAGGGGTGGCGATACCGAATTAACAAAGATGCCGAGCACTAAACTAGGGCACATGGCACCGTGGCTAGCCTAGTGCCTTGAATGGGTGCCAATGATAGTATTGAGGTGGAGTTGGAGACACTCAAACAGCCAAATAAGAGGATTATCTTACCATGTCATCTAGGGAGGTGAATTTCCTTTGAAATAGCCTCTCATTTCTTGCTAATCAAATAAGCCAGCTGGCAACGAACATAAAATTTTTCGTTTCTTTCTTGAGACCTAAGCTTGGGTCAAAAACTCAAACAATAGCATCAAGGATTGGGGCATGTACCTTTCAATAGTATATGCAACTCCACTTAGCATTGCTAGGCAAACTGTCATTCAACCATAATATGCTTGCAATCTTCCAAACAACCAGCTATCATACATATCACAGTAAGCCATACTAATAGGAATAAACACCCGCTTGCTAAGAAAAATCTTGCAAGTAATCCTCTTCCAGCTTAACTTCCACCAAAACATTTTGATCCTGGAGTAGTATATAGTGATCATATCCAAGGATAGAGGATAGGGGGTTACCTTACTTTTCTGGAGGTAGCAGAAGTCTGTAGGCCTCCTTGTTAGTCTCCTTGTTGGGCTGTGTTCCCTTGGCGTTGGAGTCTTGCAAATACTTTCAATCATTTCAGGAGGAAAAATAGAGGACAACCTACCAGCATTCCAATTAGGGCTAAAATCTATTGGATGTGGATTGGATATAGTATATGCATATCCATTGTTGGGTATAAAATACCCACAGCCGAAGTCCTCAGTGGAATCGACTACACGACAACTTCACCCGGACTCCTACGGGAGCCGGGCTCCGTCACCGAGAACTCCAACAGCTTCAGCAGCAAGCAGACTCCGCCCGGACTCCTACGGGAGCCGGGCTCCGCCGCCGACATCGACTACAGGACAGCTCCGCCCGGACTCCTACGGGAGCCGGGCTCCGCCGCCGACATCGACTACAGGACAGCTTCGTCCGGACTCCTACGGGAGCCAGGCTCCGTCCTCAGCATCAACCGCTGGTAGCCTCGTCCGGACTCCTACGGGAGCTGGACCTCCCCTCTGACTTTAATTGCAGGGAGACTTCGCCCGGACTCTTATGGGAGCCGGGCTTCATCCTCGACGCCAACAGCTTCAGCCGCAAGCAGACTCCGCCCGGACTCCTACGGGAGCTGGGCTCCGCCGCCGACATCGACTACAGGACAGCTCCGCCCGGACTCCTACGGGAGCCGGGCTCCGCCGCCGACATCGACTACAGGACAGCTTCGCCCGGACTCCTACGGGAGCCGGGCTCCGTCCTCAGCATCAACCGCTGGTAGGCCTCGTCCGGACTCCTACGGGAGCCGGACCTCCCCTCTGACTTTAATTGCAGGGAGACTTCGCCCGGACTCTTATGGGAGCCGGGCTTCATCCTCGACGCCAACAGCTTCAGCCGCAAGCAGACTCCACCCGGACTCCTACGGGAGCCGGGCTCCGCCGCCGACATCGACTACAGGACAGCTCCGCCCGGACTCCTACGGGAGCCGGGCTCCGCCGCCGACATCGACTACAGGACAGCTTCGCCCGGACTCCTACGGGAGCCGGGCTTCGTCCTCAACATCAGCTGCTGGTAAGCCCCGCCCGGACTCCTACGGGAGCTGGACTTCGCCTTTAATTTTGATTGTAGGAAGACTCCGCCCGGACTCCTGCGGGAGCCAGGCTTCGTCCTCGACTCCAACGGCTGCAGACAGACTTCGTCCGGACTCCTACGGGAGCCGGACTCCGACGACAACTCTGACCTCAAGTTGACTCCGTCCGGACTCCTACGGGAGCCGTACTCCATCCTCAACATCGACCGCTGGTAAATCTCGTCCGGACTCCTACGGGAGCCGGACCTCTCCTCTGACTTTGATTGCGGGGAGACTCCACCCGGACTCCTACGGGAGCCGGATTTCGTCCTCAACTCCAACAGCTACAAGCAGACTTCGTCCGGACTCCTACGGGAGCTGGACTCCATCAACAACTTCAACCGCAAGTGGACTCCGCCCGGACTCCTATGGGAGCCGGGCTCCGTCCTCGACGTCAGCTGTCGGTAAGCCTTGTCCGGACTCCTATGGGAGCCGGACTTTGCATCTGATTTTGATTGCAGGGGATTCCACCCGGACTCCCATGGGAGTCGGGCTCCACCCACTACCCCAACTGCAAGGAGGATTCCGCCCGGACCCCTACGTGGGGTCAGACTCCGACCACAACCGAACTTCAGCCGACAGATCTGCACTCCCAGGCCACAATCACGGCCACGATTCTGCTACACTTCCTGCGGCAGATTCCGCGCAGCTCCACCGCTCCCTGACAGGCCGCAGTAATGATCGCAGTACTGCTCCACTCCCTACGACGGATCCCATGCGGCTCCATTACTACCTGACAGGCCACGATAAACGGCCGCGATCCTGCTCCACCTCCTGCAACGGATACCACGCGATTCTCCCATCCGCTGGCAAGTCACGACAACAAACGCCGCCCCACTTCATGCGGCAAACTCCATGTGGCACGCCCCAGTGATAGCCACGGGTCCATTCCACTACTCTTCGCAGCAAACTCCGCCTGACCCTGGGCAGCCCACTGCCAGACGGTTACAAATGTCGCCATCAATCCGTTGCCTCCTCCGTCTATAAAAGGGGGACCCAGATACGTTATTCTATAAGCTCATTTCTTATCTCAAAACTCTGCTAAATTCTCCGTTCGAGCACTCCATTCTTGTTGAGGCAGAGAACTGACTTGAGCATCGGAGGGTCTTACCGGAGCAACCCCACCTCCGGTTTAGACTTCCTTTGCAGGTTTCGGTGGCGACCGCGGCTTTTCCGACTCCAGCTTCTCCAGTGCAAGCAGATTTTCGCACCAACAAGATTGGCGCTAAAGGAAGGGCTGAGCCTTCGCGGTACCCTTGTTCTTAAAAGAGTGTTCAACGGAGCAGCCTCCGATCGTCTCTCCGACACCCACTCCTAATTTTTCCCCGTGAGATCCACGCTCGATGCCTCCACGCAAGACGTCCACACGACGGTCCACGGCCTCCGCGGCCAGATCTCAGGCTCCGGCCTCCCCTCCTATTTCCCAGCCTCCTCCTCCTCCTCCGGCGGCGACGGTCGGTGCGGAGCAATTTGACTTGCTGGCACAGCAGGTCAAAGGCCTCATCGAAGCTGTGCAAGCGATGCAGCAGCAGCAACCGCAGGCGTCGGCGCACCCGGAAAGGGCATCTCCGAAATGTCAGAACCCGACAGTGGGGCGGGCCACCTGGGCCAGCCACCCTGTCCTTCCCGGGAAAACAAATCCAAGGGTAGAGAGCCCTCAATCGGACCACGACTCCACCCCTGGAAGATCCCTGCCCCCGCTCTGCCAGAGGACCCTCGAGACTCGAAGTCGAGAGGATTTCCTGGATCGGAGGCTCCAGGAGATGAACCGATGGATTGAAGAACTCCGCCATGCACCCCCCGCTCATGGTGAGGATATTTGTACTGACCCTCCCTTCTCTCAAATAATCATGCAGGAACCGATCCCGCCAAACTTCAAGCTTCCCCAGTTCGAAAGCTACGACGGGACTTCGGACCCGGTTGATCATCTGGAGGCCTTCCGGATGATGATGCTGCTTCACGATGCTCCTGATACCATCTTATGCCGGGCTTTCCCATCTACTTTGAAGGGAGCAGCGAGGAACTGGTACTCGGCTTTGAAGTCGGGCACCATCTTTTCCTTCGATCAAATGAGCCACCAATTTGTGGCCCATTTTGTCAGCAGCCGGCACCCCCGGAAGGGTTCGGAGTCCCTCATCAACATCAAGCAGAGGGAAGGGGAGTCCATACGGGCCTACGTCAACCGCTTTAACTTCACGGCGTTGGAGGTCCGGAACTTGGACCAATCAGTTGCCATGGCCGCCCTGAAAGGTGGCCTTCAGAAGAATGATCTTTTGTTCTCCCTGGAGAAGAAGTACCCCAGAGATTTTGTCGATTTACTGGCTCGGGCTGAAGGATACGCCCGAGTGGAAGAAGCCTTCAAAATGAAGGACGAAGAGACAGCAAGGGAGCGCCAAGCGGGAGATTCGAGTAAGCCCACAGTTGAGAAAAGGCCAAAGAAAGCCCGGCCACGTTCCCGATCCCCTCCTGGACATAAGCGCGCCCATACTCCACCCCAGGCATGCAGGCAGAGAAGCTCGGACCGCGGGGTTCGGCGAAGCTCCCCATCAGGGAGATTTCGCAACTACGCCCCCCTCAACGCCTCGAAGGCCCAGGTACTAATGGAGGTCAGGGAGCAGCTCCCTAGGCCGGAGAGGATGCGCACACATCCCGGGAAGTGCAACCCCAACAAGTTCTGCTTCTACCACCGCGACCACGGCCACGACACCGAAGAATGCATCTAGCTCCAGGACGAGATCGAGGAGCTCATTCGGCGAGGTCGACTCGACAGATTCATCCGCCGCAGGCCTGAGGGTAGAGGAGACCGGCCAAGAGCCCTCCCACAGCCTGAACCGCAGAGACGGGAGGAGCAACCCAGGGACCGGCCTCCCATCGGGACCATCGACTCCATCATCGGAGGGCCTCAAGGAGGAGCGAAAAAACTGTAAATGTATCACTTACGATTTCACCTTGAATCTACTTTCCTTTCTACCTAACGTGCCCTTCCCACCTGGCGTGAATTTATTATGACTGGATATGATCCCTCCAAAAACAAAGCCATGTCAGGAATAGGAGGAGAACCTCGTCCTGACATGAGCAAAGTCAAAGGCCCGGTTCTCTTAGACCGGATGGGGGGAGAGGCCTTACAATGCCCTAATGTGCCCCCACAGCCATGTCAGGAACAGGAGGAGAACCTCGTCCTGACATGAGCAAAGTCAAAGGTCCGGTTCTTTTAGACCGGATGGGGGGAGAGGCCTTACAACGTCCTAATGCGCCCCCACAGCCATGTCAGGAACAGGAGGAGAACCTCGTCCTGACATGAGCAAAGTCAAAGGCCCGATTCTTTTAGACTGGATGGGGGGAGAGGCCTTACAACGCCCTAATGTGCCCCCACAGCCATGTCAGGAACAGGAGGAGAACCTCGTCCTGACATGAGCAAAGTCGAAGGCCCGGTTCTTTTAGACCGGATGGGGGGAGAGGCCTTACAGTGCCCTAACGCACCCCCACAGCCAGGCTGGTAACGAGGGGAGAACCTCACACCGGCTCGAGCAAAATGGAAGGCCCAGACTCCTACGGGAGCCGGGTTCCGCCCGCAAGGAAGACTTCACCCGGACTCCTACGGGAGCCGGGTTCCATCCGCAAGGAAGACTTCACCCGAACTCCTACGGGAGTCGGGTTCTGCCCGCAAAGAAGACTTCACCTGGACTCCTACGGGAGCCGGGTTCCGCCCGCAAAGAAGACTTCATCCGGACTCCTACGGGAGCCGGGTTCCGCCCGCAAGGAAGATTTCACCCGGACTCCTACGGGAGCCGGGTTCCGCCCGCAAGGAAGACTTCACCCGGACTCCTACGAGAGCCGAGTTTCGCCCGCAAGGAAGACTTCACCCGGACTCCTACGAGAGCCGGGTTCCGCCCACAAAGAAGACTTCACCCGGACTCCTACGGGAGCCGGGTTCCGCCCGCAAGGAAGACTTCACCCGAACTCCTACGGGAGCCGGGTTTCGCCCGCAAGGAAGACTTCACCCGGACTCCTACGGGAGCCGGGTTCTGTCCGCAAAGAAGACTTCACCCGGACTCCTACGGGAGCCGGGTTCCGCCCGCAAAGAAGACTTCATCCGGACTCCTACGGGAGTCGGGTTCCGCCCGCAAGGAAGACTTCACCCGGACTCCTACGAGAGCCGGGTTCCGCCTGCAAAGAAGACTTCATCCGGACTCCTACGGGAGCGGGTGCCAGACTCCTACGGAGTCGGGTTCCGCCTGCAAGGAAGACTTCACCCGAACTCCTACGGGAGTCGGGTTCCGCCTGCAAGGAGGACTTCACCCGGACTCCTACGGGAGCCGAGTTCCGCCCCCCAAGGAAGACTTCAGCCGGGCTCCTACGAGAGTCAGGCTCCATCCATGACTTCTGCAGCGAGGGCTAATGGTGGCGAAACCTGGCCGGCTAACAAGATCAGATAAAAGAAAAAAACCCCCTCCCAACGATGTCAACATCGGGCAAGACAGATGGCAAGAAAGGTTCGACAGACAGCGATACTAGTGCAGCGCGCGGACGAGGTAACGCAAAATGCTCTTTTTATTCTATTTCAGATATACACACTACAAAGCCAGGAAGGCCAAGGAAAGGAGGGCAAAACGACAAAAAGGAAGTAACTACATGATAAGACAGAAAGGCAAAAAGAGCTCTAAGGAGGCCCTGCTCCCTCCAACCTAGAGTTATCTATTCCGTCCCTCAACCAGGACTACCTCAGATTCTCTATTTCTTTTTCTAGCTCTTCCCTCTTTTGCAGTGCGTCCTGGAGCGCCCGATGAAGTTGCTGGCTCTCAGCCTCCGCTTCTCGACGCCTCTTCCTCAAAACTTCGGACTCCACCTCCGCGTCTGCGACGGCCCGCCGCTCAAGTGCTAGTTGGATCTTCACTTGTTGCAGCTCGGCTGACTTCTCCCCGAAGGAGACAGAAATCCCTTCAACAGTGCCTCTCAGGGCTTGAGCTCTTCAGAATCTTGGGCGGAAGTAAGCTGCGCCCTGTTAGCCAGCTGCCTCTGGAGACGAACGACTTCGTCGGCCGCCGTCCAGAATCTCCCTTTATACTCTTCCACCTGCCGGCGCCAGCTGGCCCGCTGAACGTCATGGCTCATCTCGGCGTCCTGAAGCTGCTTCTGAAGGTCGGAGACCTTCTACGACCACTTCTGTTCATCATCGACCCGGGCCAAGAGCCGGGATGAATTTCCTTCCAGCTGGCCGATCTTCCTCTTCGCAGCTGACAGTTCCACCTTAAGGGTGCTGATCCTGGCTTCTTGAGCCCAAATACGGTCGCTGGTGCTCTTCTTGCACTCCTCGAGTTCCTTTGCGAAGTTCGCCTTCCTCCGGCTGTAATCCATGATCGCCTTCACATGGAGACTCCGGAAGTGGGCGGCCTCAGCGGCGGCTTCAGAATGGCCTTCTCTCGATTTGCGGAGTTCGCCTTCCGTCTTCTTCAACTTCTTCGTCAGGTGAAGGACCTCTTTTTTCAACCGCTGGATTGTCGATTTCAGCGGGACCCCCAGGGGCAAGTGGAGTGCTTCTGCAGGGCACTACCATTGGAAGGCAAAAGCATCAGGGAACGACTCATTGCAAAGAGAAAAGTAGAAAGAAGGAGGAGGGAGAAGGAGAAGCCATCCACAACAAGAAATTCGACTTTATTGATTGAATAATTGTGAAGACAAACAGAAAGGAAATATTGCGACAAAATAAGGGCACAAGATCAGAGGTCTCAGACCTCGGGGGCGGGAGGTGGAGAACCCGGTGTGGGGGGTGCGACCGCAGTGGCGGCAGACGAGGGGCCGGCCTCGTCTTCGGACTCCTCGAGGAAGCCGAGGTCGAGCTTAGGGAATTTGCTGGCCACCTTCTCTTGGCAGAGCTCGAACCCCTTGGTGAACGCCTCCTGGCCGAACTGGACATTCAGGTCCCTCATCTCCACGGAGGCCTTGAATTCCTCCACCGCAAGGGCCCTGGCCTCCGAGACCAGGACCGAAGTTTGCTCGACCAAATGGGCGACCTCGGCCTCCGTCTTCCTCGCCGACTCCTCCAAGATCTGCCTCTCCTCCTCCCGGGCCTGCTTCTCTCTTTCCAGGGCCTCCTGGAGGGTGGCTACTTCAGCCGACTTCGCTTGAAGGCGGGCAACCTCGGCTTGGCAGCGTTCCTCCGCCTGGAGGATGTCCCTCCTCATGCGGCTCACCGCCTCGATATAGGTGAAGAGCTGGTGCCCAATCTGCAAGGACGGATAGAGAATTACGACAGAGGCCGAGTGACCGTGTAAATAAAGATCCATTTACCTCGAGGAAGGACCCCAAAGAGTCCCAAGCCCGCTGCTCAGGATCGGCGCGGTCGATCCTCCCCACGACGTCGGACAGGATGCAGCCGTCGATCAACCGCCTGATCAAGTCTCTATCGTTGAAGGGATTCTCCGATCCCTCCTCGGAGCAGACGGACTCGTCTACAGCAGCTCGGTGGCTACTCGCCCTACGAGCCACCGATTTCCTCCTCCTCCCCGCGGCGGGTGCCTCCATGGAGCGAACCCCCGGAGCGGGGGCCCCAGTCGGCGGGCTCCTCGAGGAGGCCCGGGGAGCCACTGGCTCGGCATCTGAAGGAATGTCGATGGCCGGGGCCGCCTGGACGGGCGCAGCTAAGCTCGTCTCCTCCGCCCTGGCCCTCTTCGTCGATCCGGAGGCCGCCGCACCCTTTCTCTTCTGAGCTCTCATGCCCCTGGCGAGCATCCACGTTGCTTCGGCGTCCATTGCTAAAAAAAAAAAAAAAAAAAGAGAAAAGAAAGAGAAGAAAGAAGAAAAAGGGGAAAAAGAAGCAACACCGATCAATCAAGAGTCAAAAAAAAAAAAAAAGAAAAGAAAGAAAAAGAAGAGAGCGGGAAGGAAAAAGAAGTAAAGAGAAGAAGAAGAGGAAGGCAAGAAAAGAAAAGATAAGACGAATACTCGCTGGATCCTGGGGGCTCAGACCGATGTTGAAAAGAAGCTGCTCCCTCAGAAGATTAGGAAGGGAAGAAGCGGGATAAGTTAGAAGCTTCTGGGCGGCCTGGAGGTCGTCCTCCCCCAGGCTGGGAGCCCGACGGACGGAATCCCTCAGAGAACCCCAAGGGGGCAGGCCCAGTTCCAAGGTCGGGCAGTGGACGAAGAGGTATTTCCCCTTCCAATTGTGAATCGAAGAAGGGGCGCCTTTCAGCAACCCCTTCTTACCAAACTGGAGGGAGAAGTACCACCAGTCCTTCACCGAAGGATGGCGTTTGAAGGTATAAAAATGTCTAAACAAGGAGAGAGACGGCTGAACCTCGACTATGTGGCAGAGGGAGAGAAACCCTATCAAAAACCTAAAGGAATTTGGGGCCACGGAAGCGAGAGAGATGTCCAAGAAGCGGAAGAAGGCAGCGACAAAGGCAGGAAGCGGAAGCTGGAGTCTGGCACGGAACGCTTCCTGATACAAACAAAAGCGACCGGGAGGAGGAGTGCTGGCCCGATCAGAGGGGCCAGGTATCTCCAGGTCGTACTCCGGAGGAACCCCATACTGAACCCTTATCAGAAGGAGTTCCTCCGAAGTCGAGGAACATGGAATAACGCCCGGTGCGAAAACCGAGCGAGGCCCAGCCCCGGACGTGGGTTCGTCCACAGAGACAGAGACCTGGGGGTTTGAAGCAGAAGAACTCTCGGAACTGCCGGGAGCAGAAGAGCCAGAGGACATTTTGAGTAGTTTCGAAGGGAGGATCTAAAGGACCCTAAAAAGACGGATCGAAAGGGGAACGAGAGGTCGAAGACTAACTCGGAGAGATACACAAAAGTAATGATGAGAAAAGAAGCCCCTAGGCGGTGAGAGGAAGGTTGGCACTAACCTATATTACTCTGAGGGACCTGGGGGACAAAAAATGGGAGGCGCCTATGGCTCGAGAAGACGCTCACTAAAGCAGGGCTCTCGAAGAGAAGACAGACACCAGCGAAAACTCAGGAATGGAGTAGGATGCCTAAAGGAGGGAGGACGGGTTTAAATAGACTCTGGGATCCGATGCCATAATGATCGCGAATCTCCCAGGCCAGTCTGCATCCGACACGTGTCCCACTCCCCCTGGCAGACGGCTAAAAGCGGCTGACGGTTGGCGGGATCATAATTATGCCGTACCTAGGCCAGAGTACCTGTGGGAATTTCGAAGCATCCCCTCATACCGCTCCAATTCGAAAAGACTCCGGCACGCGCATATTTAATGCCAAAATATCCGGAGGTGGTAGTGCGCAGGATTCGAAGGGACAGTTTCGACTGTGCCCATCTCTCTCTCTGTACTTCCTTCATTTGAAATTCAAACTCGGAAGTAGGGGGACTGGTGTTGGGTATAAAATACCCACAGCCGAAGTCCTCAGTGGAATCGACTACACAACAACTTCATCCGGACTCCTACGGGAGCCGGGCTCCGTCACCGAGAACTCCAACAGCTTCAGCCGCAAGCAGACTCCGCCCGGACTCCTACGGGAGCCGGGCTCCACCGCCGATATCGACTACAGGACAGCTCCGCCCGGACTCCTATGGGAGCCGGGCTCCGCCGCCGACATCGACTACAGGACAGCTCCACCCGGACTCCTACGGGAGCCGGGCTCCGCCGCCGACATCGACTACAGGACAACTCCGCCCGGACTCCTACGGGAGCCGGGCTCCGCCGCCGACATCGACTACAGGACAGCTTCGCCCGGACTCCTACGGGAGTCGGGCTCCGTCCTCAGCATCAACTGCTGGTAGGCCTCGTCCGGACTCCTACGGGAGCCAGACCTCCCCTCTGACTTTAATTGCAGGGAGACTTCGCCCGGACTCTTATGGGAGCCGGGCTTCATCCTCGACGCCAACAGCTTCAGCCGCAAGCAGACTCCGCCCAGACTCCTACAGGAGCCGGGCTCCGTCGCCGACATCGACTACAGGACAGCTCCACCCGGACTCCTACGGGAGCCGGGCTCCGCCGCCGACATCGACTACAGGACAGCTCCGCCCGGACTCCTACGGGAGCTGGGCTCCGCCGCCGACATCGACTACAGGACAGCTTCGCCCGGACTCCTACGGGAGCCGGGCTCCGTCCTCAGCATCAACCGCTGGTAGGCCTCGTCCGGACTCCTACGGGAGCCGGACCTCCCCTCTGACTTTAATTGCAGGGAGACTTCGCCCGGACTCTTATGGGAGCCGGGCTTCATCCTCGACGCCAACAGCTTCAGCCGCAAGCAGACTCCGCCTGGACTCCTACGGGAGCCGGGCTCCGCTGCCGACATCGACTACAGGACAGCTCCGCCCGGACTCCTACGGGAGCCGGGCTCCGCCGCCGACATCGACTACAGGACAGCTTCGCCCGGACTCCTACGGGAGCCAGGCTCCGTCCTCAACATCAGCTGCTGGTAAGCCCCGCCCGGACTCTTACGGGAGCCGGACTTCGCCTTTAATTTTGATTGTAGGAAGACTCCGCCCGGACTCCTGTGGGAGCCAGGCTTCGTCCTCGACTCCAACGGCTGCAGACAGACTTCGTCCGGACTCCTACGGGAGCCGGACTCCGACGACAACTCCGACCTCAAGTTGACTCCGTCCGGACTCCTACGGGAGCCGGACTCCGTCCTCAACATCGACCGCTGGTAAATCTCGTTCGGACTCCTACGGGAGCCGGACCTCTCCTCTGACTTTGATTGCGGGGAGACTCCATCCGGACTCCTACGGGAGCCGAATTTCGTCCTCAACTCCAACAGCTACAAGCAGACTTCGTCCGGACTCCTACGGGAGCCGGACTCCGTCAACAACTTCAACCGCAAGTGGACTCCGTCCGGACTCCTATGGGAGCTGGGCTCCGTCCTCGACGTCAGCTGCCGGTAAGCCTTGTCCGGACTCCTACGGGAGCCGGACTTTGCATCTGATTTTGATTGCAGGGGATTCCACCCGGACTCCCACGGGAGCCGGGCTCCACCCACTACCCCAACCGCAAGGAGGACTCTGCCCGGACCCCTACGTGGGGTCAGACTCCGACCACAGCCGAACTTCAGCCGACAGATCTGCACTCCCAGGCCACAATCACGGCCACGATTCTGCTACACTTCCTGCGGTGGATTCCGCGCAGCTCCATCGCTCCCGTCAGGCCGCAGTAACGATCGCAGCACTGCTCCACTCCCTACGACGGATCCCACGCAGCTCCATTACTACCTGACAGGCCACAATAAACGACCGCGATCCTGCTCCACCTCCTGCAACGGATACCACGCGATTCTCCCATCCGTTGGCAAGTCACGACAACAAATGCCGCCCCACTTCATGCGGCAAACTCCACGTGGCACGCCCTAGTGATAGCCACGGGTCCATTCCACTACTCTTCGCAGCAAACTCCGCCTGACCCTGGGCAGCCCACTGCCAGACGGTTACAAATGTCGCCATCAATCCGTTGCCTCCTCCGTCTATAAAAGGGGGACCCAGATACGTTATTCTATAAGCTCATTTCTTATCTCAAAACTCTGCTAAATTCTCCATTCGAGCACTCCATTCTTGTTGAGGCAGAGAACTGACTTGAGCGTCGGAGGGTCTTGCCGGAGCAACCCCACCTCCGGTTTAGACTTCCTTTGCAGGTCCCGGCGGCGACCGCGGCTTCCCCGACTCCAGCTTCTCCGGCGCAAGCAGATTTTCGCACCAACATTCATATTTATTTTATGTGATGAATACAAGTATGGATAGGATATTATTTGGATGTAAAAATTTATATCCGAATTTATTTTAAACGGATACGGATATAGTTTGGATACTAAAAAGATGGATATAATTATGGATATAACTTAGATAATTTAATTTTATGACTACAGAATAAAAGATATTACTAAATAGATTATAAATCAAGTTTATAACATGTTTATATAGTTATATTTTTTTTAAAAAATTAATAAATATGATATAAAATTATATAGGATTATATATAGAATCGGATATTCGGATATGGATTAGATAGTTATCTATCCATATCTATATCTATTTTTTTTAATAAATATGGGTACAGATATAAATATTAATCAGATTCTCAAATTTCTGTCCATATCCAGATTGATTTGAATATAAAAATAGATTCGGATAGATAATATCTATACTACTTTCATTCATAGTTCCAACACCTTTCAAGAGTGATTAATTAGGTCTTCAACCTTCATTTCATCCATACAAGTGGGCACATTAATAAAAATAGGTTGAGCATTTAATAGAATGTTAGAAATCCATGGATCTAAGATATTCTAAATCACATCCAGGTGAACAATTATTCAGATGAAGCCATTCTAAATTACAAATGCAATCTTACTACAGTTTCCTTTGAATAATAGAGTAGCCATAAGCTACATTCTAGTTGTGCTAGGAACCACGAAAATAATTCTTGGCACGTGCCTTGGCCCTTAATCAAGTTGGACTAATTATTCCCCCAAGTTACATTAGCATGTCCAAAGACCGGCATAGCCTCGAAAGTTTGACCCCACTGGGAGGCTAGTGTTGCTGCTTAAATCGATCGAGGTTGGAAGATGGATGCCTGATCCTCATGCAGGGATGCAGGAGCTGGAGTGACCTACAAAATAAGTCCCAAACTGAATGTTGTAGCTCAGACGAAGACCCTCCGACACTCAAATCAGAAAAATAGAAAACAAAAGAGCAGCAACGAATTCTCCAAGAGAATTTTGATTTGACTCACTTGAGTTCTCGGGGCTCTGATTGTTTATATAGAAGGATATCGGATAGCTGGATTGTTAGCTGTGAGATCGAGATTATCAAACCGTTAAAATTATCGTATTTGGTGAGATAATTCAGCCCTCAATCACTCCTGTGAAGTGAAGAGATCGTTGCTGGTAGCATACTGAGTGAGGGATTAGAATATCTCTTTTGAATAACCTCAAAGTTTGTGCCTGATTTTTTGGCTTTGTTGAATGAGTGGTGTCACCTCATGGCAGATGAGGGTCCCACCTATTAATTGCATAGGTTATCATTCAGGAGAAATTTTAGCCTTCATGTGCTCTCTATGTAGGGACATTTATTACTTTTGATCTCAGCTCATATCATCATAGATGCTCAGGATACCTTGTATCAGCCTAGAGGAGCTCATATCAGGGTCAACTCAGCTCATATGAAGGTAGCTCTTTATAGTATGTCTCTTCACCACATAGTCATAGCTCATAAAGCTGTAAATTCGAGGCATTCATGATACCATCGTAACATACCCCCATACTCCTGAGTCTGAGAATCAGACAAAAAGAGTACTATTGACATGATACCTCGATCCATACACTATCTTTTTTTATTCTTCCTCTAGCACCTGATTAGTTATCTCTTACGAGTGACGTTGTGTGTTTACGATGATCTTGTGCCTGCGGCATCTAGCACTTATCATCTTCTCGAGCAACTCAAGCTCGGCAAGAGTTTTGTAAGTTAGTCCCATCTCGAAGTCATTGAGGTCTTCTCGAGGGTCTGATAAGTTAGCCCTCATGAGTGGCGTTGTGTACCTGTAGCAATCTTGTGCTTGTGGTATCTAACACTTCTCATCTTCTTGAGCGACTCGGGCTCTGTAGGGGTCTTATAAGTTAGCCCCGTCTCAGAGTCGTCGAGGTCTTCTCGAGAGTCTAATAAGTTAGTCCTCACGAGTGATGTTGTGTGCCTGCGGCGATCTTGTGCCTACGGCATCTAGCACTTCTCGTCTTTACGTGAGAGGTATTATGTGTCAATGGCGAGCTTGTGCCTGTGGCATACACTCTCAGCAACCTTCTAAGGGTCTGATTAGTTATCCCTCACGAGTGGCGTTGTGTGCCTGCGGTGACCTTGTGCCTACGGCATTTAGTACTTTTCATCTTCATGCAAAAGACATTGTGTGCCGACGGTGAGCTTGTGTCTGTGACATGCACTCTCAGTGGCCTTCTGAGGGTTTGATTAGTTATCCCTCACGAGGGACATTGTATGCCTGTGGTAATTTTATGCCATGGCATCTAGCACTTCTTATCTTCACACGAGAGGCATTGTCTACCAGTGGTAAGCTTGAGCTTGTGGCATGCACTCTCAATGATCTTCTAAAGGTCTGATTAGTTATCCCTCACGAGTGGTGTTATGTGCCTGTGGTAATCTTGTACCGATGGCATCTAGTACTTCTCATCTTCGCACGAATGGTATTGTGTGCTGGCAGTGAGCTTGTGCTAGTGGCATGCACTCTCGGTGGCCTTCTGAGGGTCTTATTAGTTATTCCTCACAAGTGGCATTGTATGCCTATGGCGATCTTGTGCCTATGGCATTTAGCACTTCTCGTCTTCATGCGAGAGGCATTACGTGCCGGCCGTGAGCTTGTGTCTGTGGCATGCATTCTCAGTGGCCTTCTGAGGGTCGATTAGTTATCCCTTACGAGTGACATTGTGTGCCTGTGGTGATTTTGTACCTACAGTATTTAGCACTTCTCATCTACTTGCGAGAGGCATTATATGCTGGCGGCGAGTTTATACCTCTGGCATGCACTATCAGCAACCTTCTGAGGGTTTGATTAGTTATCCTTGATGAGTGGCGTTGTGTGCCTACAGCGATCCTGTACCTAGGCATCTAGCACTTCTCATCTTTGCACGAGAGGCATTGTGTGCCGACACATGAGCTTGCACCTGTGGCATGCACTTTCGATGGCCTTCTAAGGGTCTGATTAGTTATCCCTCACGAGTGGCATTGTGTGCCTGTGGCGATCTTGTGCCTGCGGCATCTAGTACTTCTCATCTTTGCATGAGAGGTATTGTGTGCCGTTGGCGAGCTTCTGGCTATGGCATATACTCTCGACGGTCTTCTTAAGGTCTAATTAGTTATCCCTCATGAGTGGGATTGTGTGCCTGTGACGGTCTTATGCCTACGGCATCTAGCACTTCTCATCTTTGCATGAGAGGCATTGTGTGCCGGTGGTGAACTTGTGTATGTGGCATGCACTCTCGATGGCCTTCTGAGAGTTTGATTAGTTATCCCTCGTGAGTGGCATTGTGTGCTTGCGGCGATTTTGTGTCTGCAGTATCTAGCACTTTCCATCTTCATGCGAGAAGCATTGTGTGCCGGTGGCAAGCTTGTGTCTATGGCATGCACTCTCAACGGCCTTCTGAGGGTTTGATTAGTTATCCCTCATGAGTGACGTTGTGTGCCTGTGACGATCTTGTGTTTGTGGCATCTAGCACTTCTCATCTTGCGATCTTGTATCGTGGCATCAGCACTTCTCATTTTCGCACGAGAGACATTATGTGTCGGTGGTGAGCTTGTACCTATGGCAAGCACTCTCGACAGCCTTCTAAGGGTTTGATTTGTTATCCCTCATGACTTGCGTTGTGTGCTTGCAGCGATCTTGTGCCTGCGGTATCTAGTACTTCTCATCTTCATGCGAGAGGCATTGTATGCCGACGGTGAGTTTGTACCTATGAAATGCACTCTTGATAACCTTCTGAGGGTTTGATTAGTTATCCCTTATAAGTCGCATTGTGTGTCTGCAATAATCTTATGCCTGCAATATCTAGCACTTCTCATCTTTGCACGAGAGGCATTGTGTGTTGGTGGCGAACTTATGCTTGTGGCATACACTCTCGGTGGCATTCTGAGGGTCTGATTAGTAATCCATTATGAGTGGCATTGTGTGCTTGCGGCGATCTTGTGCCTGTGGCATCTAGCACTTTTTATTTTCACACGAAAGGCATTGTATGCCAGCGGCGAGCTTGTGCCTATGGCGAGCACTCTCGATGGCCTTCTGAGGGTCTGATTAGTTATCCCTCACAAGTGGCATTATGTGCCTACGGTGATGTTGTACCTACGGCATCTAGTACTTCTCATCTTCACGTGAGAGGCATTGTGTGCCGGTGGTGAGTTTGTGCCTGTGGCAAGTACTCTCGATGACATTCTGAGAGTCTGATTTGTTATCCTTCATGAGTGGCATTGTGTACCTGCGGTATCTAGCACTTCTCATCTTCTCGGGTGACTTGGGCTCTACAAGGGTCTTGTAAGTTAGCCTCGCCTCGAAGTCCTCGAGGTTTGAGTTGTGGATCTGCACACAAAAGATGAGAAAACTTGCCAAACCAGCTCTAACTGGGCCTTTTGATTTTTTCGTCAGATCATACTTTTGGAGGTAAATAATCAGATTTACTTTCTGGTGATGATGTTGACCCTTTGAGGTTAGTTTTTTGGAGGTCATCTCATCGGTCTCACCTCTTTTTTGTGGCTTTAGTTTGATCTCCACTTCAACTTAAATGCTTGAAGACTTATTGTTCAAAAAAAATAATACAGATAATAGATAAGGTTCAAAAGCTTTTTACCGTGAGAATTGTGAGCACTGTTTAGGAGCATTGTTTGTGACTCCTATTGTTTGCCTCAGTTTGGGCTTCTTTTTAGCTTCAGATTAGTCTAATTTTTACCTCAGATCTGCATGCTTTTAGCTGAAATTTGAAAAATTTACCTCAAATTTGAAGAATTTTACCTCATATTTGAAGAATTTCAACTCGGATTTGAAGGATTTTATTTTAGATTTGAAAGATTTATCCCGAATTTGAAGGATTTCATCTCAAATTTGAAGAATTTACTTAGGATTTGAAGGATTTTACCTCAGATTTGAAGGATTTCACCTCGGATTTGAAGGATTTATCTCAGATTTGAAGGATTTTATCTCGAATTTGAAGGATTTACCTCAAATTTGAAGGATTTTACCTTGAATTTGATAAATTTACCTCGAATTTGAAGGATTTAACCTCAAACTTGAAAGATTTACCTCAGATTTGAAGAATTTATCTTCGAATTTGAAAGATTTTACTTCAGATTTAAAAGATTTACCTCAGATTTGAAGGATGTTTTTTCGAATTAGAACAATTTACCTCAGATTTGAAGGATTTTACGTCATATTTGAGGATTTATCTTCGGATTTGAAAGATTTATCTCGGATTTGAAGAATTTTATCTCAAATTTAAAGGATTTACCTTGAATTTGAAGGATTTGTCCTCAGATTTGAAGAATTTATCTTAGATTTGAAGGATTTATCCTCGAATTTGAAGGATTTATCTTGGATTTGAAAGATTTATCTTCAGATTTGAGAGATTTATCTCAAATTTGAAAGATTTTATCTCGGATTTATCCTCAGATTTGAGAGATTTATCTCAAATTTGAAATATTTTATCTCGAATTTAAAGGATTTATCCTCAGATTTGAAGGATTTACCTCGGATCTTGGATTTGAAGGATTTATCCTCAGATTTGAAAGATTTACCTCATATTTGAAAGATTTATCCTCGGATTTGAAGTGAAAGATTTATCTCAGATTTGAAAGATTTATTCTTAGATTTGAAGGATTTATCCTCGGATTTGACCTTGGATGGCCATATTCCACTATCTCCATGCATTCCTATGCTTCATTTTTGACTTAGAATATTATGGGTCCACATCCGGCATGTGCTCCACTACTTCTCTTGTAGGTTGTCCACCTGGGTCATAATAAATGAACATAGCATACTTTGGGGCCCCTCATGGGTTGCCACGACACTGTTGTAGGCCAGACCTCGACTGTGGGTGATTTTCATGCTAAGGCGTATGAGTGGAAGGTATCCGATGCAAATAACTTTAGATCTGCCCCCCAAGCCTTAGATCCGGCCAGTTTTACCTTGAAGGAACCCCTTACGGCTTTGAATGTTTAAGACAACAAAACCCTTGGAGCTTGATAGGGCCCATAGGAGGAGCAGTCGGAAAATTCAAATGGAGGTCGGGAGCTCAGATGGGAGATGGGAACTCGAACGGAGGGGGCTGAGCTCGGATGGAGGTCAGAGAGTGCGGATCTGAGCTTGCAGATGGACGGCGAGTATGAGGGGATGAATCTGCAAGAAGAGTAGAATAGGGAAGCTTACCTCAGAATTCGATTAGAGGTCGGGAGCTCGGAAGCTCAGAGAAAGCTCGAAGCGGTGTGAGCTTGGAGGAAGAAGCTCAAAGCGACACGAGCTCGAAGGAAGAGCACTTGCAGCCGGCACAAGGTGTGATGGTGGCCAGGAAGTCAGATTTAGTGAGGGTGCCACCATAGGAGATACCAGTGGCACCACCAAGAGAGGTACTGGTTGTGCCATTGAAAGGAGTGCGGGAGTAGTTTGGACCGTCTAAATGGTGGCCATCAAAGTCTGTACCGCCGAAAGAGCAGGTCAAAATGATCTACTGTGACAAGCGCTAGTTGGGTTGGCAGAGAGCCTCCATCACTGGTGGGTGCACCATTGGTGCATGGCTTTTTTCAGCACCGACGGTAGATCGCCTCGATCGTTTGGTGGTGATTTTCATTGATCGCATGTTGTGAAAAGTAGGCTCTTCGTCTATCTGTTGCTGCTTAAATCGATCGAGGTTAGAAGACAGACGGCTGAGGTCGGAAGATGGATGCTTGGTCCTCGTGCAGGGATGTCGGTACTGGAGTGACCTATAAAACAAGTCTCGAACCGAAGGTTGTGGCTCCGACGAGGACTTTTCGACGCTCAAGTCAGAAAAGCAAAGAATAAAGGAGCAGCAATGGATTCTCTAAGAAGGATTTGATTTGACTCACCTGGATCCTTGGGTTTCTAGTTGTTTATATAGAAGGATATCGGACAGCTAGATTGTTAGCTGTGAGATCGTACGATCCTAAGATTGTCAGATCATTGAAATTGATGTATTTGATGAGATAATTCAGCCCTCGATCACTCTCGTAAAGTGAGAAGATCGTTGCTGGTAGCACACTGAGTGGGGGATTTGAATATCCCTTTTGAATAACCTCGAAATCCATGCTTAACTTTTTAGCTTTGTTGAATGAGTGATGTCACCTCATGGCAGATGAGGGTCCCACCTATTAATTATATAGGTTGTCAATCAAGAGAGATTTTAGCCTTCATGTGCTCTCTACGTGGAGATATTTATTGCTTTTGGTCTCAGCTCATATCATCATAGATGCTCAAGATACCTCGTATCAGTATAGAGGAGCTCATAATAGAGTCAGCTCAGCTTATACAAAGGTAACTCTTCACAGCATGCCTCTTTACAGCATAGTCATAGCTTATAGAGCTATAAATCTGAGGTACCCATGATACCACCATGACAGCTAGGAATTCCTTCTCCAACTTCCTAGTTTGAGCAACATGGCTATTTGATATAAGGTATAAGTGCATAGATGATAGAACATATTGTAATAAGGTTATGCCACCTGGAAAGAACAAATCCGTCTTACCAAAAAATGGAACAAAGCAGTCTACTTCCGGTTATCCAGTTTAAGCTGTAATTCATCCAAAAGAGGGTTGAAATCAATTGCAACTAGCTTCTTGCCGACTAACTGGTACACCCAAGTATGTCCACACTCTAGACTTGATAGGGATCCAGAGAATATCATTTGTTGCAGTCAAGGGCTCGGATGAGTTGGTCCCTACATCCACACGCTGCATGATTTTGTCCTATTTAGAAGACACCGTGCTTGGGGAGAAGAAAAGACCTCATCTCATGCAAGCCAGAGTCTCCCTTGACTTATAACCGATATGGAACTAAAGGTGCCATTCTCCCACAATAGCTCTGTATGCGTGGGTAGGAGGTGGTTCCCACAGACGATGCCAATATTACAGTCAAGAGCTCGGATGGCTCGAATGAATTGGATGGATAGGTCTCATGCCCACGTGCACAAGATATTATCTGCTTTGATCTATATTAGTTGTCATAGGATTTTATCCTATGTAAAAGATGCCTCGCTTAGAGGAGAGAATGCCTCTTTTCATATAAGGTAGAGTTTCTTTTGACTAATAACCAATATAGAATAAAAGTGCCATCCTCCCACAACAGTAGCACCCCCAGTCAAAGGGGACTCTGTGTGCATGGGCAGGAGGCAGTTTCCAAAGACGATGCTAATGTTGTGGTCAAAAGCTCGAATGGATTGGTCTTTGCGCTCGCACATACGAGGTATTGTCCATTTTGGTTTATATCAGGTGCCATATTATTTTGTCCTACCTAAAAATATTTTGCTGGAAAGAGAGAAGGCCTCATCTCATATAAATCAGAGTCTCTCTTGACTCATAATAGATATGGAATTAAAAGTGTCGTTCTCCCACAACATCATTGATTTGCTGTAGGATGTAATGAGTAGGCTGAAAGAGATGTGTCATTTAGCCATATTGACCTTCCATCCTGAGCAACATTATTATGTGATAATAATTCTTTTCAAACATAAGCAAATTTTTCTTGCAGTCCTGGATGCCAATTGACGATTGTTTCCAAAATGAATAAAGAGAAATTCTTTGTGCACCACCCATGGTGTAGAAAATCTGACGTGGAATGCACCATTTCATCCTATTAGACCACATAGTTACCACTTTCTAATGTGCATTTAATATCTGTAATTTTATTTTTTTGTTTGAATTTTGAATGACGAAAATATCCTCCTTAATAATTATGACACCCCTTTTTAAAAGTTATAACATTCTTTTACAAAAATTATGATATCCCTTCCCTTCCCAAAAATTATGACATCCCTTCACAGAATTATGACACCCCTTCATAAAAATTATGACACCCCTTCTTCATAGAATTATGACACTCCATAAAAATTATGACATCCCTTCACAAAAATTATGACACATTTTTTTTTCCGAAAGCAGGTGTCATAATTTTTAAGAAGGATGTCATAATTTTTAAGAAAATATATCATAATTTTTTTCAAAAAGTAGGGGTGTTATAATTTTTTTGAAAAGATGTCATAATTTTTGTGAAGGAATGTCATTACCAAAGGATAGGGATATTTTCGTCATACAAAATTTTAAAATAAAAAAAATAATCTACAGGTATTAAATGTGTATTGAAAAGTGGTGACTATATAGACCAATCAGACAAGGTAATGCACTCCACGTCAGATTTTCTACACCGCTTACGGTGCACAAAGAATTTCTCAATGAATAAAAGATATGTTAGGCCCATAATTAGAGCTAGTTCTATAACCTTTGAGCAAACCTCTATTTGTTGCACGCTCCAAAGATCTGGATGGCAGTTTTGAGCAGAATATGAACAAATATAGAGATAGAGGGCAAGAGATGAATGAAACCTTGTCTCAGCCCAAGAGATGAATGAAACCAATCTATTGGAGACCCATTAACAAGGACAGAGTATCTAGAAGTAGTGACATAAGTTTTGATGTACGAAATAAATCTGTCGTGGAAGCCAAAATGAGGAAGCACTACCCATAAGTAGTCCCACTAGATCCTATCATAACCGCTCCACATATCGACCTTAATCACCTTTGACTTTCGTCTTATTGAAGCCTTCTCTGTAGCATGCATGATTTCTTGAGCCAGCTATAAGATGTCAAAAACATTCCAGCCTTGGATATAGGCTCCCTATACTTCAAGTTTTAGTGAAAGAAGAATAGGCTTCAACTTATCAACCAGGATCTTGGCCATAGTTTTCTATAAAGTATTACGTACATAGATTAATGGGTCTATAATTATTTTGTTCCACTAGATTTAGCTTTCCAGAGATTAATGTAATAATGCATCTTTTCACAGATTTGAAACTCTTTGGAAGAATTTTTTTAATAGCCAAAATCACATTTTTGTTGATGATAGACCATAATTTCTTAAAGAAGGGTCAGAATCCCCCTCAAGTCTAAAGGCCTAATCAAAATTCATTCCTTGCACCGCTCGTTCAATTTCCTCCTCAGTCATAGCTAAGAACAACACTTCATTCTGCTCTGTATTAATCTGTGTTGAGACAGAAAGTAAATCCATATCACAAGCATGGTAATCCCCAGTCCACACTTTTCCATGAAACTGTTGAACGCACTCTTGCTGATTTCTACAGCAATTTCCATGATTACCGGGTGGTTGCAACTCGGTAACATCAACTATGTATCCAACATTAAGAAACTCAATTATACCCGGACCGTAGTTGGAGCTTAAATAATCCATTTACATTGGATTGTTTTTTTCTGTTATGTGTTTATTTTTCAGATTGGATTGAAATCAGATCGGATATCAATATATATATATATCTATATTTATTTTATCTAAAAAATATAAATACGTATATAGATATTATTCAGATATAAAATTATATATATATATTTATTTTAAATAGATATAGATATAATTTGGATATTAAAAATATAGATAAATTATATATATAATTTAAATAATTAAACTTTATAACTACAGAATCAAAGATATTACTGAATAGATGATAAATCAAATAATAATATATTTATATGGTTGTATATTTTTCGTAAAAATTAATAAGTACTATATAAAATTATATTAGATTATAAGTAAATTTGGATAATTGGATATGGATTGGATAGTTATCTATTTATATCCCTATTTTTTTTTTTATGGATATAGATACGGATATGGATATTAATCAGATTATCAATTTTTTTTTTTAAATTCGGATTGATTTGGATAAAAAAATAAATTCGGATGGATAATATCCATATTATTTTTATCCTTATTTCTAGATGCATTACAGTGCCATTTCATTATATATTAAAATGTTATAGCAAGCACAAATATAGGGCACACACAGATTCGTACAATCACACAAAATAGAGAAGAGAAGAAAAAACAAACACAGGATTTACGTAGTTCGGCTGAAAAGCCTACGTCCACGGGCAAGACACGAGAGAAAAATTCTACTATGATGAAAAGAGAGATACAATCACTCAAGAACTCTCCAAACCCTAGCCGCAATTTGATTTTCCAAACTTCTCTCACAAAACTACTGAGATTGGTAGAAAATACAATATTTATATTGGTCCGTACCATGAGGGGCAACGCCCCCCGCACCCCCGAATGAGATCTGTGGTGGTAGCAGAGGGCATGGGCCGATTGGATCATAGTTCGAGTCCACAAAAGATATTCAAAATTCAAACCACATTAACATAAAAAAAAAAAAAAATACGCTAGAAAGAGAATCCAAATATCTCCCTTTGTTCACGTTATAAGGTAAAACTTTTTTTTTAAGCTAGTCATTTATTTATTTATTTGTCCAAAACAACCTATATATTATTATTTAAGGCCCTCATACTATCGTTTAAAATAATAGCCTTCCGGCCTAGGAGTGTTTGTTTTTTTTTTTGGTCGAAAGCAGTGCTTCTTATTTAAAACAAAACAGATGAACTCAAGTCGCGAAACTACTCACGTTTGCATTACTTTATGTACGCAAAACTTTAAGAAATGCTCTCGTATATCATGTGGTTTGTAGTTACATTTATTAATGACACTTTCATATCTTTCATGTACTAATTTTATTTAATTAATGATGAGTCATGATATAAAAATAATAAATTAGTCGGTATCGTTAGTTTCTTTTTGCTTTTCTGGTACGGGTTGGTATGGTTAGGTCGAATGGCAGCCGCAGGTCCGATAGATTTGAACGTCTAATCACTGGGTCAACTGTTTTACCCAAAACAAAAAAAAATGTGGGTCAACCCTTAGATTTGCTCGACATCATTGATCAATCTATGTGATAGATTTCAAAACTTTAATCCCAGGGCGATGTCGTACCAGGATTAAAGCAGCAGCATGACACCCATATGTGAAAGCAGCTTGGAAAAATCCATTGCTGGATTTTAAGACTTCAACAACCCAAGACGACGAGAGGAAAACTAATTCAATTGCTGATCTCCTGGCTCACGATTCAAGGCAAAAGTCTTGTTGATTTATGTTTGATCGAATATGAACTGCGACCATCACTGTTAACATGAAGGTGCTGCGAAACTGGCACCAAATCTTTCTTGATTTCATGCTTTGGAAAATGCTTTGGTGTAATATACATTACGTGCATAGAGTAAGTTCACAGGTCCACAATCTCTATTGTATAATCAACGACTCGATGTCTGATAAGAAATTTGTAAGTTGCACCGACATGTTCTTATCTTATCATACGGCAAGAGAACTATTTATGCATAATATAGAAGTCAATCACATAAATTATGAAAATATCTTTGATTTTTAAAAAATAAAGGGATCTTGATTTTCTTTTTTTTTTGTTTTTCACTTAGCAAAATGAGGAAGGAGCCCATTTATACAAGTATGATACTATCTCCCTTTCTCCATATTATTACGCTCACACTTTGGCCCAATCTTCTTATATTGGCACCTATGACATAGCCCAATGCTATCTTATTCGGACTTATGGCTCCGCTCAGTCTTCGAGATATTTGAACAAGTTTTTTCAAAATATTCCTATTTCTAAATTTTTATTCTTGTTAATTGAGTAATATTATTTTACTCCTGCATTCATGATTTTATTAATTTAATTAAATCCAAATAAATATTAAAAAATATTTTTAATTTTTTTTATAAACTCTCAAGATATGTTTCGTTTGGCAAAAATCTAAAAACTTGTTTAGCAGATTTTTTTTTTTTTTATTGAAGCTAAGAAAGTAAATTTTGTCCATGTTTATTTGACCACTAAAAATAATATCTAAAAGCTTTGAGGAGCCATCTAGTTAACTCAAAATTTGCCGTGTAAAAGTTGTACTCTAGCTCAAGACATGGTTGTCAACAAATTTGATGGTAGGTGAGCTCTACAAGCAATCTTAGGCTGCAAAATATAGGTACCTTTCCATTATTACCGTGCATTCTCTGTTGCGAGGACTGTGAAGTTATGCCACATGGGCCCTTTCAGTTTTCATAAAATTCTAAAGAGTCCTTGCGCTCCCTTATGGTTAGTTCTCAGGGAAAAACCACAAACAAATTCAAGGAAGATTGGGCTACATGACATACCAACACTACAGTGAAACCTGTTCCAGATGCATCATGACGATCAAGCGAAACCATGCTATCTTTGACAACTGGGGAACTCATTTAAAAAGGTTAATATGAAGAAATTATTTTAGTTTACAAGTATCTTAGATTCTTTTAGTGCATAGTCAATGTGGGACTAAATGCATACCTACATGAATCCTCACATATTCTGTTGGTTTAATCCTAGATATTCACACCAGGCTACATGCTCAAAATCGTTCACAAGTACCATAAATTTAATAACAATGCTACAATCATCAACTTATGATCAGCTCAAAAAGATCTATTCTATAGTATCTCTTAGTCCATATGGGCCATGCATCAGATCCACTTTAATATGATTTATAACAATTCAGAACCTCATCCAAAAAAATTAAGTAAAAGATATTTTTTAAATTTTTTGATCATATATAAATATCTAAAATCTATCTTTTATATAGTCGATGTTGGACTAAACATACACCCACATAGAATCTTACACTACCAATCACCTTATCATCCTTTAAAGGTTGTTTATGTGAGTTATTTCTTGTTTAGGAATGCTATATAGTGTTTTATATCTCACTCACCTCTTAAACTATATTCATATACACTTCAGCATAACTTCACAAAAAAATACGCATGGAGACATAAACATGTATGTCTAAGACCACTTACGGAACAAACGTATGTGGCATAATTGTGTTCTCTTTTGGTTAATTATATCCTATTAATGTAAAAGAAACTTTTCTATTTCTAATTCTATTTTTCTATCCAGTATATTTGTATGAGTTATACAAAGCTCCAAATCAAGACATAAAGCACAGTAATGGACTTATCACCTCATGTCCATAGCCCACGTGGTAAGAAAGGTTTTGGATCCGAATCTGAAATTTCACATCCCTATTGTATCGAAAAAAACCAAATATGACCAAAAGCTTATAATCTCTTCCAACAAAAGATTACATATGTCACATTCCAAAACTAGTATCTTGGTCGGCCATGTGACAGCCACACTCTCCTTAAGGTAAGACCCTAAATAATATGTAAAGTCTTAAGATTCAATTCTATGTTAACAAATATCAAACGTCATATAATTTATAAAAATTGATCATTCAAATATTATTGATGATACTTTATTTAATCAATCATTTCAAATCGAGATCCCATAGTCAAATATAAGCATTCTATAACTTTGAAAAAGATCAAAGAGAAATGTTGTGAGTTTTAGAGTCCAATAAGAATTCTCACACACTCACACCAATATAAAAATATAATTTAAAAATAATAGATAAATAATATTAAAAAGAGAATATAAACTATGAAATCTCATGTCATATATCCAGTATAAGTTAATATCAATATATACAAAAATATGCATCATATATCATCGAATATCCATCTTTTTCCAAACGATATACTACGCATATATCATTAAGTAAAAAACTTTTTACTAAATTATGATTTCATATCTTATCATCCATATCTTATTAACATGTCACGCCCCCGACCCGAGATTTGCGGATCGAGGGTCGCGGCAACCGCCGCATACTTATGAAGAACTCTCTCCATAAGCATGCAAGGCATCTCATCACGATATCAATGCATCACAGCGGAATAAATTCAAATAATTATTATTCAACTATAATTCAAGTAATTAAATCAAATGTCTTACATCCAATAAAATTTTTGCTAACAATAAAACAATAGATCTAAGTTCAATGAAGTTGACAATGCTAAATCTCGCCTCTAAAAGCTCTGTCCCAATATTTCTTCCTACGCTCGAAATTAATTGTCTGAATCTGAAAAATAGAAAGAAAGGTAATGAGCTAGACAGCCCAGTAAGTAACAAATATCTCAACCAGATATTTCAGATATTATATAATTTTCAAGAATAATGCTGCAATTAAACATAAAAATATATTTCATGCTGATTTGATGCAAATCCAATAATTTCAAATATTCACATATAATATTTCCGATTCGATTCAAAACACTCGAAACTCAACAGCCTTGACTATGACCAACGTTTAACCCCCATTGGCGGGGTCCACATAATACCAGCGCACAACCCCCACTGGCAGGGTCCAGAAATACCAGCGCACAACCCCCACTGGCAGGGTCCACAAATACCAGCGCACAACCCCCACTGGCAGGGTCCACAAAGTACCAACGTATAATCCCCATTGGCGGGGCCCACTGAAACATAGTTAAGCTGAGAGCATAAATCCGATCTATATCAAAACACTTAGTACCACAATATATATCATAATCTTTCACTAAACATGTGCATAAATCGATATACCATAACATTTCAAAAGCACTTTTCTTTCAAAACATAATTCCATAAATCATGCATAATTTCAGAGAATAATTATTTATTTTCAGAATAAATATGGAATATCTCGAGAAGATGATTCATTACTTACCTTTCACGGAGCACTGAATGAATGGATCGACTAACTTCTAGGAGATTCTTCCGTGCCTATTATTCAAAATTATATTTTTACATTAATTTTAATTCAAAATTAAATCTAACAAATCTTAAAATCAAAATCTCGCTTAAAATCAGACTCGTCTCTAAACTTGATCAGAATCATCAGATGAAGCCTTCCACTACGTTAATCCTAGAGGAATAACTTTAGAGAGAGAGGAATCCATCAAGAGAGAGAAATATTTTAGAGAGAGAAAATTCTAGAGAGAGAAAGTAGAGAGAGAAAGTCCAATTCTAGAGAGAGAAAGTCAGAGTTCAGACTGAAAAGGAGAGAGAGAGAAGAGAGAGAAACTCTCTCTCTCATCAATTTTAATATTTCTTTTTATTTATTTATTTATTGATTTAATTACTTATTTGTTCATATATATATATATATATAAATATTTATATATATATATATTTTATTATTATTATTTTCTTTTCTTTTCTTTTCTTTTTTTTTTTTTTTCTTCTTTTTCTTTTTCTCCTCTTTTTTTTTTTTTCTTTTTCTTTCCTTTTTCTTCTTTTTTTTCTTCTTTTCTTTTCTTTTTCTTTTCTTTTCTTTTTCTTTTTCTTCTTCTTCTCGGTTCTTCCCGCACCAGAACAGGGGACCGGCGTCCCCTCGGCCTTGACCGGCCATTCGGGCCACGGCCGCCGCGGCGGAGGCCGGCGGCCGACGGGGGTCACTCCCCCGGTCACGGAGGAGGGTGGCCGGCGATCAATTCCGATCGCCGGCGCCGGAAACTTCAAGGAAAAGAGACCCAAAAACAGAGGTCCCTTTCCCGATCGGAAATCGGTGATTTTTGTCGCCGGCAGCCGCGCACAAATGCACGGGGAGGAAGGAGAAGAAAGAGGGGAGGAAGAGGAAAACTTACCTCAGCCTCCGGAGACCTCGTCGGCGGCAATCACGGCGAGAAATCAAAGGGTGTCCGCGGCCTTCGATCGAGAAGAACGGAGAGAAAGAGAGAGGGAGGAGGCCAATGATCGGTCTCAAGAGGGAGGGGGTCTTCTTATAGAGCACCCTAGGACTCCGAGGGGTCCTAGGAGTCCTAATTTGCTCGGGATTCGCCGGAGAAGAAGACTCCTACCGGGAGTCTTCTTCCCGGTTTCTCTGTTTTTTTTTTTTTTTTAGTTTTGGGCTATCACATTCTTCACCCCTAAAAAGAAATTTCGTCCTCGAAATTTTTCATACCTGTCACCATTGTATTGGAAGCCTGTGGATTCTGCTGAGTAAGTGCATAAACTCTTCCCTGGGTTTTAGAAATCGGTCCGCCACCCTTATGTTGTCCTTCATGAGTTCTTTTGCCAGCTTGATTTTCAGTATTTAGCGGGCAGCTAGCAATTTTATGATTCTTCTGTCCACATTTGAAACAAGCACCGGTATTCCAATAGCAATCCTTATCTGCATGATTTTTGCCACATCTGGAGCATGGCTCACCATCAATCTGTTGAGTCTTATTGTCTACTGCTCCCTTAGCTGATCTTTTGATGTTTTTATTATTCTGCCCTTGTGTATCATTTGATTGTGCTCTCTTTCTTTGCCTTCTTTCCCTTTCCATGCGTTCTTCATTGACTTCCCTTTCAATTATCAGTGCTTTGTTTACCACATCTGCATAAGTTGTCAATTCATAAGGAACCACTTGTTTTCGAATCTCAGTTCTCAGTCCCATCTCAAACTTGTGAACACGTTCTTGCTCACCATCCACTAATCTCGGAGCAAATTTTGCTAACTCTGTAAATTTTGCTTCATATTCGGTCACACTCATACCCTTTTGCTTCAAATAAATAAACTCTTGCTCTTTCTGGATCCTTATACTCCGAGGAAAATACTGATCATAGAATGCAATCCGAAATCTTTCCCAGGTAAGTATTTCGCCATCTTGTTCATGCTTGCGCTGTAGTCGCTGACACCAGTTGTATGCTTCTCCTTGTAGTAAATAAGCTGCATATCGAATCTTTTCTTCATCAAGACACTCTTGGACAGCGAAAGCCTTCTCCATCTCCATTATCCAGTTGTCAGCCTCCAAAGGTTCAGTAGTCCCCTTGAAAGCTGGAGGAGCAAGCTTTTTAAATTCTGAAATGCTGTTCCGTTGTACTGGTTGCTCTCCATGTTGTGGTGGTGGATGCTGATGTTGTTGTGTATCTCGTTGTATCTGTTGTTGTTCAAACATTTGCTGCTGCATTTGTTGTTGCGCTTGTACCATCCTGATTAGGGTCTGCATTAACTGAGCCATATCTGGTTCTTGACGTGCTCTCGAAGTACTCCCATTAGGATCTACAACTCCCTCCTCCTGAGGGGTGCCACTGGTCAGATGGGGAGTGCTACCATCCCGTGGTTGTGATGTCTCTCTTGCAATTCCTTGAGTAGTTCTTGTCATTCTACGGGGAGGCATGATAACCTTGTAGTAGTAAAACCTTATTAGATTCATTTATCTATTTGTTAGGATGGGTTTATTATGATGTTCATACTCTAACGTCCCCATATTCCTAATGTTTACCCACCTACACTCATACTATGTCAAATTCTATGTGTCATAATTTATCCACTTATGCTCTGATACCATATTAATTGTCACGCCCCCGACCCGAGATTTGCGGATCGAGGGTCGCGGCAACCGCCGCATACTTATGAAGAACTCTCTCCATAAGCATGCAAGGCATCTCATCACGATATCAATGCATCACAGCGGAATAAATTCAAATAATTATTATTCAACTGTAATTCAAGTAATTAAATCAAATGTCTTACATCCAATAAAATTTTTGCTAACAATAAAACAATAGATCTAAGTTCAATGAAGTTGACAATGCTAAATCTCGCCTCTAAAAGCTCTGTCCCAATATTTCTTCCTACGCTCGAAATTAATTGTCTGAATCTGAAAAATAGAAAGAAAGGTAATGAGCTAGACAGCCCAGTAAGTAACAAATATCTCAACCAGATATTTCAGATATTATATAATTTTCAAGAATAATGCTGCAATTAAACATAAAAATATATTTCATGCTGATTTGATGCAAATCCAATAATTTCAAATATTCACATATAATATTTCCGATTCGATTCAAAACACTCGAAACTCAACAGCCTTGACTATGACCAACGTTTAACCCCCATTGGCGGGGTCCACATAATACCAGCGCACAACCCCCACTGGCAGGGTCCAGAAATACCAGCGCACAACCCCCACTGGCAGGGTCCACAAATACCAGCGCACAACCCCCACTGGCAGGGTCCACAAAGTACCAACGTATAATCCCCATTGGCGGGGCCCACTGAAACATAGTTAGGCTGAGAGCATAAATCCGATCTATATCAAAACACTTAGTACCACAATATATATCATAATCTTTCACTAAACATGTGCATAAATCGATATACCATAACATTTTAAAAGCACTTTTCTTTCAAAACATAATTCCATAAATCATGCATAATTTCAGAGAATAATTATTTATTTTCAGAATAAATATGGAATATCTCGAGAAGATGATTCATTACTTACCTTTCACGGAGCACTGAATGAATGGATCGACTAACTTCTAGGAGATTCTTCCGTGCCTATTATTCAAAATTATATTTTTACATTAATTTTAATTCAAAATTAAATCTAACAAATCTTAAAATCAAAATCTCGCTTAAAATCAGACTCGTCTCTAAACTTGATCAGAATCATCAGATGAAGCCTTCCACTACGTTAATCCTAGAGGAATAACTTTAGAGAGAGAGGAATCCATCAAGAGAGAGAAATATTTTAGAGAGAGAAAATTCTAGAGAGAGAAAGTAGAGAGAGAAAGTCCAATTCTAGAGAGAGAAAGTCAGAGTTCAGACTGAAAAGGAGAGAGAGAGAAGAGAGAGAAACTCTCTCTCTCATCAATTTTAATTTTTCTTTTTATTTATTTATTTATTTATTTAATTACTTATTTGTTCATATATATATATATATAAATATTTATATATATATATATTTTATTATTATTATTTTCTTTTCTTTTCTTTTCTTTTCTTTTTTTTTTTTTCTTCTTTTTCTTTTTCTCCTCTTTTTTTTTTCTTTTTCTTTCCTTTTTCTTCTTTTTTTTCTTCTTTTCTTTTCTTTTTCTTTTCTTTTCTTTTTCTTTTTCTTCTTCTTCTCGGTTCTTCCCGCACCAGAACAGGGGACCGGCGTCCCCTCGGCCTTGACCGGCCATTCGGGCCACGGCCGCCGCGGCGGAGGCCGGCGGCCGACGGGGGTCACTCCCCCGGTCACGGAGGAGGGTGGCCGGCGATCAATTTCGATCGCCGGCGCCGGAAACTTCAAGGAAAAGAGACCCAAAAACAGAGGTCCCTTTCCCGATCGGAAATCGGTGATTTTTGTCGCCGGCAGCCGCGCACAAATGCACGGGGAGGAAGGAGAAGAAAGAGGGGAGGAAGAGGAAAACTTACCTCAGCCTCCGGAGACCTCGTCGGCGGCAATCACGGCGAGAAATCAAAGGGTGTCCGCGGCCTTCGATCGAGAAGAACGGAGAGAAAGAGAGAGGGAGGAGGCCAATGATCGGTCTCAAGAGGGAGGGGGTCTTCTTATAGAGCACCCTAGGACTCCGAGGGGTCCTAGGAGTCCTAATTTGCTCGGGATTCGCCGGAGAAGAAGACTCCTACCGGGAGTCTTCTTCCCGGTTTCTCTGTTTTTTTTTTTTTTTAGTTTTGGGCTATCACATAACATGATTCAAATCAATCAATAATTATTTTTAAGATTTTAGATTAATTATGGTCATGCTCTAGCCCATAATTGGCAAATTTAAAAACTACATTTCTACCTATGGTGTAGCTTTCTCTATGTCATATTCGTGCCTGTAGCAAGCTATCTACAATGCTTTGTTCCTATCCATGATGGACTATTCTTAGTATCATGTTCTTACTCGTGATGAGACTATTTGTAATTTAATATGGCTAGGCCAAACACCCTTTCTCAATCATCAATTTATTAATCTCATCTCAATTATATCAAAAAAATACTATAATATTATATTTCTTACAAAATTTTCAGTAGCTGGTATCACAATCTAAACTATCCAAAAACTCATCGATATTTGATATAAACATATGATATAGAAAATATAATTAATCATACCGACAATCATGAAACAAAAATAAACCGTAAAAAAATAAAATCATATAGTATAAAAATAAATAAATAAATATCAATGTTCATATCCAAGAATCCTTATCTCTATGAATAATGAATTAACTTTCTAAATATCAACATGCACCCTGTCCTATGAGTTGGGTGCTAAGGGACCTACTTGATGATCTCTTATCTGTTAAATTATTCTCCTACAAAATTAATCTAGATGTTAAAAAAAAATTATAAAGTATAGATTATTTGATTTAAACCCTTTATTGATGTGCCACAGGTCCATCCCAAGTCCTCTAAAATTTATTTATTTATTATTATTATCTTTTTCATAAATTTTTCCAAACCTAGTTAGTAATAGAGAGGAGAGAGAAATTAAATAAAAAGAGAGAGAGAGAGACAGGTTGTCCCCCTCACTCTCTTCTTCTTCTTCTTTAAATCAATCACCCCTCTCCCCTCCCCTCTTCTTCTCATGGCCATGAAGTCCAAGCCAACAGCTAATGGCAGCACTCAATGTCCGACAGGAGATGACCCCAATAGTGCCAACAGCTGTCAATGGTTGGCAAAACAAGAGAAAAGAATCAAGAGAATAGGGGAGACCCTATTCACAATGAATCCAGTGACAACGATGGATAGAAGACTAAAAAAAGGAGAAAAAGGGAGAAGATGTTATCTTGGTTCGACGACACCCAAGGTGAGAGATCCGATGATCTCTCTAACAAAACCTCAAGGAAAAGACTCGACGAAGAACTCAAAATCGACAACAATGAGAGGCTTTCCATGGTGGCATTCTCAAAAGGAATAGACCTATTTATAGGCCAAAATCTGTAGATTTTTGGCAAGCCCTAAATCTCTTTCTTTGATGAAGCCAAAGAAGAGAAAACTCCCATCGGAATTTTTCCTTCCCTTGCCTCATGTGCATCGCATGTGTGAGGGGTTTTCATTCCTTTCTATACTTTGAGATTCATGCATGAGAGAGATTTGTTCTAGGTAATCAAAGGACTGAAATCATTACATTCTCTCCCCCTTAAAAGTTTCATCCTTGAAATTATCATATTTGGGGCTCAAATATTGAAAGTACTTAATCTTTCGTGTCATCCTTGAACTACTAGATAGTCTCCTTCTCAAAGTGCTTGCTTTATAAAATCTTAATATTAAAAAAAAAATTATATGGCATTTTAAAACTAAATTATTTTATTTATAATACACATCAAATTATCTTGTTTTCTTTCAAGTGAACACTAACATCTCGATCTTAGATTAAAATACATAATTCTTTGCCCATGAAATGTATTGCTTTTGATTATCTTTATGTAGAAGTTAGATTTAGCCCAATCTACTCTAAGTTAGAAAGTGAGTTGAGCATCAAACACTCTCTATGATTTATAGTCTTCTTTCTTCTTTAAACCCTCACATGATTTAATGATTAAACTTTTTATCTTAGGAAAACCTTAAGCCCTTACAACCATATAAAGTAATAATGTTAAATATTAAAAAAAGAGATCTATGCCAAAATATTCTATGTTCGAGCCTAACCAAAGAACTGTCAATCTATTAATAATAAATTTGAGATGTCTGGGGCTCTTCTTGGCATGATCTGTAATAGAATAATCTACTGACAAAAATTGCATGGTTATATCCAGCTGAGGTCAAGAATCAGTAGCATTATCTGTTCATTATCAATAAAATCTTTTCTTACTTGAAAACTAATATCTTCCATTCTAATACCTTTTGAGTTAAAGAATTAATATTTTTAATTAGTTAAACCACCATATTTTTATTGCGCACTCTGATATAAATTTACCAAATTTTTATAGGTTTATCGAATAAATTTTGACAAAAATATTACTTTATATTAGAATCTAAGAAAGATGCAACCTTCCATTGAACTAAAGCAAAATCTTAAGTTTCTTTATATTTACTTTACCTTGAGCATACCACATCAAAATTAAATCTTGATCCACTTCTATATATATTTGAAAATATTGTATAACACTACAAGAAATTGAACCATTAGTGATGGCTATTAGCCATCGCTAATAGTTGATTTGCCATCACTAATACCATTAGTGGTGGCACCCCATCGCTAATTGGTGATCGAAAAAATTTTCCTCACTAATTATCCTTATTAGCGATGGATTTATTAACCATCACTAATAATAGGTATTAGTGAAGGTATTAGCAATGATTAAATTTTGTTACTATTTATTTTTTATTTTTAAATAAAATTTTAAAAAAAATAAAAATAATTAGCAATGGCTTTGTTGTTGCTAATGCCATCGTTAATACTTATTGGCGATGGCTAAAGCCGTCACTAATGTCGTTGGTAATATTTAATTTTTTAAAAAAAATTTCATACTTTGTTATCCGTTAGTAATAGTTAATTTGCTTTTGAAAAAAATCTATAATAATATTTTTTAAAATTTATTTTAATTAATTACAATCAATATTATGGTTCCTAATACCTATTATAATTAAAATCCAAAGATAATATGATAATCATAGATAAAAAAACTAATTATATTTTATTAAAAATATAAATTATACAATTCTACAAGCAGTATCAAAAAATTATAATACATAAAAAAAAATCAGTCTAGATCCTTCTCATCATCCTTTTCATCATCCTCCTACTCCTCTCCAGTAGCTGGTGGATGAGAGTTAGATGTTCTAACATTCTGAAATGAAAAAAAATAAAATGTTATTAATAAATTTTGATATGAAAATATTTCTTTCGATATGGAGGTGTATCTTTGGATATACTCATTCAATTTTTGAATAAATTATTTCTACATATTTCATTCAATAATACAAAACTATAGACACCCTCGGTCCATTAATTAGATGGTTAGATTGAATTTTTAGCCATTAGATCCTCTTCTCCGAATCAAGCCTAAATATATGAAGCTTCTAAATATGAAAACTTAAAACAAGTAAAAGAGTTTACTAATAGAGTTACTTGATGTGATGGCTGGAACAATCAACTCAGCTGGTCACGTAGCTGTGGGTTCTGAAGAATCTCTACAATCGTATCGCGAATAGCATCATGAAGCTCTCAAGTCGTTGGCCAGAAGCCTATGCATGACCTCCTCCACATGTGCATCGCTCTAAGTCTGGGACATCGAGGTCTGTATGGATGTTGAAGAGTATCGAGCTGTTGGAGGATCGAAGCTGTAGTTGAATCTTATGACCCGACTCCTACTAACCTCTCCAGTGATCCTGAGCCATCCCTCAAGATCAAGAAGGGGCTGAGTGGATGGGTCATCGCTGTACCGTGCAACGGCATACTCCACGCAATCCACCTACATAGTTCAGAAATATATTAGTTCTAATATATATCAAATTCTATAACAACTTAATAAATACAATTTGAAATTCTTACCACATTCTATCATGACCTAGAATTTAAATAATCACTAGTCTTCCTAGACTGGTGTGTGGCCTCCCACAACTGCATCTGGCCTGGTGGATGACTCAGCTACCATATTTACAATAAGTAGATAATAAAATTAAATTAATTAAAGTATACATATAAGAATTTTTATAGTTCTAGTGAAGAATTTTTACAGTCTCTCGAGAGCTCTATCTTAAGCTGGCATGGCTCTGACCTTTGGAAGATATAATATATAATCTCTGAAAATAAAAATAAATAGATTCATCAAATTAATTATATAATTATAGATGATAATGCAAGATTTAAAATGATGCAAGATAAATAACTAAAATGATTCTAGGATTATATACTTAGCACTACTCATCGGCCTCTTCAGATGTCTGGTGCCTTTCATATTTTTCTTTCAATTTTTCCTCTTCTTCCACCTCTTCCTCTTCTTCCAGTTCTTCTTCTTTCTCTTCTTCTCTTTCTTGGATAGAATTATCCTTTAAAACAAAATCAGTTGGGTCTACCTATTCATATTGGCCATCATGTACGAGAATTCTTAGAGCATCCAACTCGGCATCTATTGAAGACCAATGAAATCTTAATGTTTTCATCCTTCTGAAAGAATTTTGATAATTGGAGCTCTTCTTCTTTGAGCACGTAATGAACGGTTCGAGACTTAACCTTACACACAACCCACTAATCTTTCCTTCATCTCTCCCTTGATGGAAAAGGAATATAATATAATTGAGCTGCTTGTTGGGCTAGCATAAAGGGGTCATTGACATATACTTTTGATCCATGTTTGATTTCAATAAGTCTGTGTCATAGATCAACCTTTATATAATTATCGATATCAAACCATCGATGAGGATTCATCCTCTTAGCCCCTCCTTGACCTTGAGGGATGGCTCGGGACCACTGAAGGGCTTACTTGTTGGGAAAAGTGTCTCAAGATTTGGTTCATAATAAGTTCAGAATGAGGTCTAGGATGATGAACAGAGTCCAACGAGCCCAAGAATAACTCAAACAGAGTTCAGATGGAAAAACTACTTGCATAAAAAGAATAAGAGGTGGGCTGGTATGGCCCATGGGCTATCAAAGGAGGCCCATGAGTGGCACAGGCTAGCGATGGAGTAGGCCAGGCCAGGTCCAACGGTGGAGCAAAAGTGCAGGCGTGCACATGGTTGGAGGCAACCCAGCAGGCGTGCGGACCTATATACCATGGTCCACGATGGACCGACGGTCCATGAGAGGGCATGTGGATCGACTGTTCATTTTTCCAAGGTTTCGCATGATCCATGACAGACCGACACTATTTCCTAAGGGTTTCTCGCAGTCTATGGTTGTTCTCATGGATCGACAGAGGTACGAGTGCAGGAGATCGTGATCGAATGGCGGCTAGGGGCTTGCGGTCATCGTTTGATGGGCCAGGAGGTTTTTGGGTGATGTGAGGAGTCTTGAATTGGTTTCTACGCCGATCAAAGATCGAATTCAGGCTTTTAAAATGAAGGAAAAATTGGCAGTTCAAAGCATGCATTTTCAATTTTTTTAGTAGAAGACTACAGATTAAATAATTTAATCTATTTGCATGCTCTAGATCTGATCTAGAAACTACCTAATTAGGATCATATGACATGAATAAATACAACATCTAATATTAAATAATTAATCATATCAATCATGCAAGCAGATCGAATATGAAATAAGCATTCTAATCAGGAGTGGATCTTATCTACTGAGATTAGATTCTTTATCGAAGTGTGGGTCAATGATCACCACTATTGATGGATGTGGTAATGGACTCTTTTTGATATCGAAGAGCTGCACAGTATGTCTGACCTCTACAAGATATCCACTTAAAGCTCTGATCAGATCGTCCTTCTCTGGGAGTGCTAGCTTATGCGAAAGGCACTGGATGGCTAATTTGTGCTCCTTCCTTTGGATCACCCAGACTCTTCCAGATCAGAGGATGAATAATAAGAGAAGATGATGGTGGAGAACGTATAGAACAAGATCCTCTTGATTTTTTCTCTCACAAAAATCTAGATCTGAAACCCTAGAACCCCACCCAAGAACTCATGCTCAAAGAGGAAATAGTTTTCCTCTTTCTATCACATAGAGTGACCTGCCCCCTCTCTGTCACACCCCCTCTCTCTCAGAAATCAATTTCTACGCTGAAATTTCCAACTTTTGTCACACAAAATTGAGAGGTTTTAAGTATGGCATGGAGAGGAGATAGGATAAGGATAAGGTGATTTGATTTAGTTCAAATTCAAGTCAATTTGAATTCAAAACTCAACCACTTGATCCTTATCCAAGAGGGACATCAGAAAGGCTGAGGCATGAGATATTTCTCACACAATTTTCTTCTCATTTGTCACACAAATGATCAGCCTTCTTATGGTGTAGGCGACAAGCAAAGGATAAGGATAAGAACTAGATTGTTTTAAGTCAAATTCAAACCATTTGAATTCGAATTATAAACCAAACTTATGCTAATCCAAAGGGGACCAAAGAGTGGGTGACAAATCTCTTCTGGTCTTAAGAAACATTCATGCAGAAATATTTCTCGCATGAAGAAATGAAGGGTGCAGAGATAAGGTGGCGCATGAGCTTTGGTTCAAATCTATTTAAACTTAAATTTTATCCAATTAGGTTCTCAACCAAACTAAGTTAGGTTAGACTTATTCAAACCATTAAACTTAATTTGATTAGATAACAAATTACTTTAATTAAGTTCTAATCAAATTAAAAATTAATCAAATTCAAGTTTCGATCAAATCAAAAATCGAATACCCTTAGCGATTACATCATCTCATAATCTAATCGGATCAAACCTAATTGAATCTAATTCAGTTAGACTTGATCCAAACCTCAATGCTTAATCAAATTGAGTTAATTAGTAATCTAATTGCTAATCAATCCTCCTATAATTCATCAACTATTAGAAAATTAATTTTTTATAATTTTTGCATAAGGTTAATCATCAATCAAATTGATGGTTATATCTTGAAATAATTTTTAATCATCGATCAGCTATATGATCAGTCAGAAATTTCTTTTGAGTATGACATCATAGGTTCAAACCTAAATCAGTAGTATCAAAATATTTTTTTTGTACCAATCAAAGTGATCATCTAGTAATGGTATCCGACATCTGGATAGGTCAAAAGATTACTAAGCAACATTCAAGAACCTATTAGCATATGGTTACTGTATAATTCATCCCTTTGATCCTAATGCTCATGGTGATCTAGAATTTAACTGTCAATCCAAAAAAGATCATCTACATTATATTTTAACTTTTCAAATCTATCACATAGATTATCCCAGTCAAAATTTTACTGAATTGAAATAAAATGATGCACTAACTCCTACTTATTCGAAAGGATCAATTTCATCTTGACTCACACACTGACTTCGCAAGTACTTGACTGTGCTCAAAAATCTTTCATCACTGAATTAAAAATTTAGTTAGTCTGGTATCAAAGTATAGTGAGTTGCTTGCAAGTCACTATAGTGATCTCAGATTGGAGGGATATTTATATTCGTATCTTTCATGAGCTACTCTTGACAGCAAAATGCTCTACAGTTGGTCACGTTCCGTGAGATATATATATATGTCTCACTTGCATGCCACGTCAGTATCTCTATACTCCTTAGTTAAGAGGACAACCAAAGCACATAACACATAATAACCTATACTTGATATAGCTATCATCCTAATAATAGTATATTGTTTAGCCATGAACAAGGTTTAAGGACTAAACGATATATCCTCCTATATTGATTCAAATAGTCTTAAGAACTTCATCACAATATAGGAGTTCAAAGAAGATATACATAAAATAATAAAAAAACCAAATAATATTTATTATTTTAATAATTTATATATAATTATAACAATAAGCTCAATCATTAATAGATTGATGATTGGCTTTGGGTTTTTACGATCCATGATGGACTGACACCATTTAATAGGAGTTCTCATGGTCTATGGCTATTCTCATGGAGCAACAGAGGTACAAGCATGGGAGAGCATGATCGGATGTTAGCTAGAGGCTTGCGGTCATCATTTGACAGGCCAAGAGATTTTTGGGTGATATGAGGAGTCCTAAATTGGTTTCTACTTCGATCAGGGCTCAGATTCAGGCCTTTAAAAATCCCTGTTGGCAACAGAGAATGGCAGACTGTGGTAGTAGCAGCGTGATCAGCGAAAAATCCTATGGTTTGATAACAGTAGCCTGAGGAGTGCCGACAGAGAGTAAAGGTATAAGGGTACCTCAGGCAGACTGTCAGTCAGTGGATAGTGGTCATCTTAGAGGTTCAAGGGATCTCCTAGAGAGAGCTTATGTGAGAGAAAGCTTCTTATTAAGAGAGAATAATTGGTGTATGAGGGTTAAGGATTTAATCTTTTCTTGTAAATTTTCTCTTTTTCATAGTGAAAATTGCATATCCCATGGAGGCAAGCCTTTTGGTTGATCCACATATTTGATTGTATTCTTATTTTATTTCTTTTTTCTTCTTATTGCAACACATGGTATTGGATCCTACACAATAAGTGGTATCAGAGCTAGGTGGTACTAGGATGCAGGTTGCGGTGATGGTGATTAAGATTGAAGATGGAGAAGATAAGCTTAATCAAGATGGAGATCAATAAGTTTGATGGAAAGAGTAATTTTTCCTTATGGCAAGCGAGAATGAAGGACGTGCTCATCCAGTAAAGATTGTTCGATGCTATCTTATGCGAAGAGAAGCCGATTATCATGAAGGTACAGGATTGAAGGTGGCTCTAGATGCAGATGGTGAGATGATCCACTTGTACCTAGTGAATGACGTGGTGATCCATATACTTGACAAGACCTTTTCGATGATGATGTGGTCGAAGCATGAGTTGTATATGATAAAGTCTCTCACCAATACTCTCTTTCTCTGGAGGTAGTTCTACTAACTACAGATAACTGAGGGACAAAGCATGCAGGAACATCTCAGTTACTTCCAAAAGATCCTTACTAACCTCCTCAGTGTTGGTGAGAAAGTTGAGAAGAAGGTTAGGGCATTGGTCTTGCTAGCATTGCTTCCCTCTTCATATGAGTCTTTGGTGACTGCTCTTCTAGTGAGAAAGAGCACCATCAAGATGGACGAGGTCACTGAGTGATTCTTTAGAATGAGGTTCTTAGGAGGGAGAGCCTAGCTTCGAGCTCAAGCGGTGGCAGCTCAGCTTTGACGATTTCTAAAGGAGTAGGTGGTATAGACAGAGCGATAGAAGATCACGATGACGACGGTCCAAGTCCAGAATGAGAGAGTTGAGCAAAATCAGATACTACCAGTGTGACGAGTTGGAACATTTAGTTAGAGATTATCCATAATGAAGAGATCAGATGAGGGCTACTATAGCAATGGCCAGTAGCAAGTTAGAGGATGATGTCCTAAAGATATCTGACAAGATATCTACTTTTTCCAGTAATGAATTTTAGATTTTGTATGTATGTATGTTGTAGAGAGGAGCTATTTGACTCTTTGAAGAGTAGTGAGGGCACTGTTCATTTGTCGGATAGATCGAGCTATACGATCAGAGATATTGGGACTGTCAGCTGGAGAACACATGATGGTGCAATGAGGAGATTGAGAGAGATCTGATATATATTCAATTTCAGATGGAATCTTATCTTACTGAGTAGATTGGATTCAACTGGCTATAGATGGAGAGCCGATGGAGAAATCCTGAAGATTTTGCATGGTGATAGAATGATATTGGAGAAAAAGAGGAGAACGAGAGGACACTACTATCTAGTGGGGAGCCTTGTGTGAGGTGGTGCTTCAAGAGCCAGGAAGAGCCCATAGTGAGGTGGAGCTCTAGGTGGAGGTGGATCGGACATGATATGCGAGACTTGAAAGGATGAGAGGTGATATCATAGGGTAAATTTCTATTACCATAAGAGGCTATCTTGAGCAGATCTCAGGTCAGAAGGAGCATAGCATACGATGAAGATGGGATAGAGCAGTTAGACTCGACTCCCATATTTGTCCATCTATGATCAGCAGGCATTTTTTTCAGGATATGGGGGCAAAAAGATCTAAAAACTCTCAAAGTTAAGAGGAGGCTGAATATCGAGTTGAGGTGGAGATTGCTGAGAAAAATACCTCAAGATTCGATCTACAATAAGCCCTGAACAAGGTCCAAAATGATGAATGAAGTCCAACGAGCACAAAAATAGCCCAAACAAATTTCAGATGGAGAAACTATGCAAGATAAAAGGTCAGGAGGTGGGTTGGTATGGCCCACAGGCTGTCAAAGGGGGCCCATGGGCAATGCAGGCTGACGACAGAGCAAATGCACGGCCCATCATGTGGGCACGTGCAAGCGGGCCGAGCAGATGTGCGAGTGCACGTGCAAGTGCAGTAGGAGGCGGCCCAGTGGGCATGCGAGGCCGTATATCATGGTCCATGGTGGACCGACGATCCATGGGAGGGCATGTGGATCGAGCGCCTATTTCTCCTAGGTTTTGCATGGTCCATGATGGACCAACGTCATTTTCTAGAGGTTTCTCTCACGGTCTATGGTTGTTCTCATGGATCAATAGAGGTACCGACGTAGGAGAGCACGATCGGATGGTGGCTAGGGGCTTGCGATCATCATCTAATGGGCCAGGAGGTTTTTGAATGATCTGAGGAGTCTTGAATTGGTTTCTACGCCGATCAGGGCTCGGATTCAGCCCTATAAAAACTCTTATGGGCAATAGAGAACTACAGACCATGGTAGTAGCAGCATGATCGGCAAAGAACCCTATGGTTTAGCAACAGTAGCCTGAGGAGCATCGATAGAGAGTAAAGGTATAAGGATACCTTAGGCAGACTTTCAGTCAGCGAACAGCAATCGTTTCAGGGGTTCAAGGGGTCTCCTAGAGAGAGAGCTTTTATGAGAGAGAGATTCTTATTAAGAGAGAGATTAATGTACAAGGGTTGAGGGTGTGATCTTCTCTTGTAATTTTTTTTTTCATAGTGAAGCTTGCATGTCCCGTGGAGACGAGCCTTTTGGCTGATCTACATAGTTGATTGTATTCTTGTTTTATTTCTTCTTTCTTCTTGCTGTAATGTATGGTACTGGATCTTGCACAACATTGCTAGGAGTTGGATCATAGGGTTCAAGCATAGCTTTGACCCTCCAGTAGCTCGTTGGTCTTCGACATCCTTCTCTCAAGCCTCGATGATCTAGACGTGGGTGATGCACATGTCGAGAAGGTCATGCAGAGATTTTTTTGCCAGCGATCTCAGAGTTTTTTGGGATACCATCCGTGATATGATGGTTGAGATTCTCTGAGATCCACATCTATGCAATCAATTGAGCTCATTGTTACAGCCATCATAGTAGGTAAATTAAGTAATATTAATAAATTTCTTTACTGGTTTTAAATTTTTTATATTTAGAAGCTTCATATAGTTAGGCTTGAGTTGGAGGAAGGAGATCTCGAGATAAAAAATCAATCTTTCTATTCGATGGATAGGATGGAGGTGTAGATATATCCGTATTATCGAATGAGATATGTTGGGTATAAAATACCCTCAGCTAAAGTTCTCGACAGGATTGGCCCTCGCAGGACTCCTCCGACTTTCGACTACAGATGGTATCTCTCCGGACTTCTCCAACAACTGGATTTCCACAGTGCTGATTGAATTCCTCCGACGGATGAACTCCCACTGCACCACCCGAGCTCCTTCAACATGAGTTCCCCCAGTCATCTACCAAGCCGCCCCAAGTGCTCACGGAGCTCCGCCGCCAGCCGACCTTCTACGGCTATCAACTGTTCCTCAAATCCCTTCCAGACTTCTTTCAGCTGGGTTCAACTCCAATCCGTACTACCCCAAACTTCGTCAACAGCTGAACTTCACCAATGGTAGATTTCTACAACTACCAGACTTTGCCCGGACTCCTACGGGAGCCAGATCTCATCTCCGACTCCGGCTACGGAAGACTCCACCCGGACTCCTACGGGAGCCGGACTTCATCCCCGACTTCGACTGCTGGTAAACTTCGTCCGGACTCCTACGGGAGCCGGACTTTGCCTCTGACTTTAATTGCAGGTAGACTTTGCTCGGACTCCTACGGGAGCCAGATCTCGTCTCCGGCTCTGGCTGCAGGTAGACTCTATCCGGACTCTCACGAGAGCCGGACCCCGTCTCCAACTTCGACTACTGGTAAACTTCGTCCAGACTCCTACGGGAGCCGGACTTCACCCCTGACTTTAATTGCAGGTAGACTTCGCTCGGACTCCTACGGGAGCCAGATCTCGTCTCCGGCTCCGGCTGCAAGAAGACTCCGCCCAGGCTCCTACGGGAGCTGGACTCCATCCCCGACTTCAACCGCAAGAAGACTTTGTCCGGACTCCTACGGGAGTTGGACTTCACCCTCGACTTTGCTTGCAGGTAGACTCTGTCCGAACTCTCACGAGAGCCGGACCCCGTCCCCAACTTCGACTGCTGGTAAACTTCGTCCGGACTCCTACGGGAGCCGGACTTTGCCCCTGACTTTAATTGCAGGTAGACTTCACCCGGACTCCTACGGGAGCCAGATCTCATCTCCGATTCCGGCTACGGAAGACTCCGCCCGAACTCCTACGGGAGTCGGACTTCATCCCCGACTTCGACTGTTGGTAAACTTCGTCTGGACTCCTATGGGAGCCAGACTTTGTCCCTGACTTTAATTGCAGGTAGAATTCGCCCGGACTCCTACGGGAGCCAGATCTCATCTCCGACTCTGACTGTAGGAAGACTCCACCCAGGCTCCTACGGGAGCCGGACTCCGTCCCCGACTTCAACCACAAGAAGACTCCGTCCGGACTCCTACGGGAGCTGGACTTCGCCCTCGACTTGGCTTGCAGGTAGACTTCGCCCGGACTCCTACGGAAGCCAGATCTCATCTTCGACTCTGGCTACAGAAGACTCCATCCGGACTCTCACGAGAGTCGGACCCCGTCCCCAACTTCGATTGAGGAAAGACTTCCTCCGGACTCCCAAAGGAGCCGGACTCCGGGCTCCTCTCAGATGAGTAGCTAACCACCTCTCTCCACCAGACACTCTTGTCAAACTTCGGTCGACAGGCCTGGACTCCCTGGCAGGCCACAGCAACGGCCACGACTTTGCTCCACTTCCTGCAATAGATTCCGCACGGCTCCATCACTCCCTGGTAGGCTGCAGTAACGGCCACGATACTGCTCCACTACCTGCGACAGATTCCACGTGGCTCCATCACTCCCTGGCAGACCATCATAATGACCATGATTCTGCTCCACTTCCTGCGACGGATACCGCACGGTTCCTCCACCCTCTGACAAGTCGCGACAACGGACACTGCTCCACTCCCTACAATAGACTCCACGTGGCACATCCCGGTGATGTCCACGATCCCACTCCACTACTCTTCACAACAAACTCCTCCTGACCCTGGGCAGCCCACTGCCAGACGGTTACAGATGTCGCTATAAGTCTGTTGCCCCCTCCACCTATAAAAGGGGGACCCCAGATACGTTATTCTCTAAGCTCAAAATTCTATCTCAAAACTCTGCTAAAATTTTCGTTCGAGCACTCCATTCTTGTTGAGGCAGAGAACTGACTTGAGCATCGGAGGGTCTTGCCGGAGCAACCCCACCTCCGATTTAGACTTCTTTTGCAGGTCCCGACGGTGACTGCGACTCCCCCGACTCCAGCCTCTCCGACGCAGGTGGATTTTTGTACCAACAGGATTGGTGCTAGAGGAAGGGAACTGTGTCTTCACAGTACCCTTGTTCTTAAAGGAGTGCTTAATGGGACCATCCCCGATCATCTTCTCTGACATCCACTCCTTCTTCCCCCATTAGGCCTTCATCCGATGCCTCCCCGTAGAGCATCCACACAGCGATCCACAGCCTCCGCGGCCAGATCTCAGGCTCCGACCTCACCTCCAGTCTCCCAGCCTCTACCCCCTCCTCCGGCAGCGGCGGTTGGCGCGGAGCAATTCAACCTACTGGTGTAGCAGGTCAGAGGCCTCACTGAAGCTGTGCAGGCCATGCAACAGCAACTGCAGCCGCAGGCATCGGTGCGACCGGAAAGAGCATCGTCAGAACTCCAGAATCCGGTGGTGGGGCGGGCCACTTGGGCCAGCCGCCCAGTCTTTCCCAGAAAGATGAATCCAAGGGTGGAGAGCCCTCAATCAGACCACGATTCTACCCCTGAAAAATCTCTGCCTCCATCCTGCCAGAGGACCCTCGAGACCCGTAGTCGAGAGGATTTCCTAGATCGGAGGCTCCAGGAGATGAACCGATGGATCGAAGAACTCCGCCACGCTCCCCCCACTTACGGTGAGGACATTTGTACTAACCCTCCCTTTTCTCAAATGATCATGCAGGAGCCAATCCCGCCAAACTTCAAGCTCCCTCAGTTTGAAAGCTACGACGGGACTTCGGACCCCGTTGACCACCTGAAGGCCTTCCAGACAATGATGCTGCTTCATGGCATGCCCGACGCCATCTTATGTCGAGCCTTCCCATCCACCTTGAAGGGAGCGGCGAGAAACTGGTACTCGACACTGAAGCTGGGTACCATCTTTTCCTTTGATTAGATGAGCCACCAGTTTGTGGCTCATTTCGTTAGCAGCCAGCATCCCCGAAAGGGTTCGGAGTCCCTCATCAACATCAAGTAGAGGGAGGGAGAGTCCATTCGGGCCTACATCAACCATTTCAACGTCGCCGCATTGGAGGTTCGGAACTTGGACCAATCGGTAGCAATGGCCACCCTGAAAGGCGGCCTTCAGAAGAATGACCTTTTATTCTCCCTGGAAAAGAAGTACCCCAGAGATTTTGCTGACCTGTTGGCTCGGGCCGAAGGGTATACCCGAGCGGAAGAAGCCTTCAAAATGAAGGATGAGGAGACCACGAGAGAGCGGCAGGCGGGAGACTCGAGTAAACCCATGATCGAAAAAGGCCCGAGAGAAGCTCGGCCATGTTCGCGAACTCCACCCGGACACAAGCGCATCCAGACTCCTCCTCGAGCATGCAGGTAGGGAAGCTCGGAACGTTGAGCTTGGCGGGGCTCTCGCCCAGGAAGGTTTCTCAACTATGCCCCCCTCAATGCGTCGAAAGCCCAGGTGCTGATGGAGGTCAGAGAGCAGCTCCCAAGGCCAGAGAGGATGTGCACGCACCCTAGAAAGTACAATCCTAACAAGTTCTGCCTCTACCATCGTGACCACGGCCACGACACAGAGGAATGCATTCAGCTCCGAGATGAGATCGAAGAGTTCATCAGATGAGGTCGGCTCGATGGGTTCATTCGACGCTAACCTGAGGGCAGAGAGGATCGGCCAAGGGCCCTACCGCAACCTGAACCATCGAGGAGGGAAGAGCCGCCCGGAGATCGACCTCCAATCGGGATCATCAACTAGGACCTCAAGGAGAAGCAGACCTTCCACGACCATGGGACTCGAAAAACCTGTAAATGTATTACTAACGACCTTTCTTTGAATCAAAATTCCTTTCGATTTTACATGTCTTTCCCTTTTGGCATGGACTTGTTACGACTGGGGATAACCCCTTCAAACAATCAAAACAAGGTTATGTTAGGAACAGGAGGGGGACCTCGTCCTAACGTAAGTAGAGTGAAAGTTCGATTATTTTAAGATTGGATTGGGGGAGAGGCCCATATAACGGCCCTTAGGTGTCCCCATGGCCATGTTAGGAACAGGAGGAGAACCTCATCCTAACATAAGCAAAATGAAAGCCCGATTATTTTAAGATCGGATTGGGGGAGAGGCCCATATAACGGCCCCTAGGTGCCCCCATGGCCATGTTAGGAACAGGAGGAGAACCTCATCCTAACATGAGCAAAATGTAAGTCAAAGGCCCGATTCTTTTAGACCGGATGGGGGGAGAGGCCTTACAATGCCCTAATGTGCCCCCACAGCCATGTTAGAAACAGGAGGAGAACCTCGTCCTAACATGAGCAAAGTTAAAGGCCCGATTCTTTTAGACCGGATGGGGGGAGAGGCCCTACAACGCCCTAATGTGCCCCCACAGCCATGTTGGAAACAGGAGGAGAACCTCATCCTAACATAAGCAAAGTCAAAGGTCTGGTTCTTTTAGACCAGATGGGGGGAGAGGCCCTACAACGCCCTAGTGTGCCCCTACAGCCATGTTGGGAACAGGAGGAGAACCTCGTCCTAGCATGAGCAAAGTCGAAGGCCCGGTTCCTTTAGATCGGATGGAGGGAGAGGCCCTTGCAACAACTCTTATGTACCCCCGCAGCCCCGTTGGGAACAGGAGGAGAACCTCATCCTAACCTGAGCTGAGATCGACTACATCAGGAACAGAAAGAGAACCTCGTCCTGACGATGACAAAAATTCGATCGCCCAACAAGATCGGATGAAGGGAAAAGTCCCCTCAATGGCACCTCTACACTTCTACGTGACCCCGCAAAAAGCAAGGGGAGGACCCTCACTCCGAAAAGAGGAGAAAAATTGAAAAAGAAAGCGACGAACTACATCGGCGACAGATGAAAGACAAACTACGCCAAAGACATAGGGAACCTCATCTCAACAAAGATGGGAGTTCCTACCAAACACCCCCAATCTCTAGGAGGGCTCTCGACACAGGTCAAGACAATAATGACTCCTTCGAGGTAATGCGAAGTTCGGACCATCGAGCTCGAGCCTACGGCCATGGACGACAAGAAAAGTAAATTGGCGTGGCGACGACTGGGCACCTCCAAACGATGTCGATGCCGAACAAGTCGAAAGACAAAAGGAGTTCGACGGACGATAATTTAATACAATGCATGGAAGAGGTAACACAAAATCTCCTTTTCATTTCATTCATGAAATATACACTACAAAGCCCTTGAGGCTGAAAAAGAAAGATGACAAGACAAGCAAGCCGGTGTGGCGATGACTAAGAACCTCTAGATGACATCGACATCAAAAAGAAAAAGAAAAGCTACGACACCAACAAACAAACAAGCGGCAAAAGGAGACATATAGAAGGATGAAAGACAAAAGAGCCCTAAGAGGGCCCAGCTTCCTCCGACCTCGAACTTTCAGCTTCGGCCCTCATCAGGGAACACCTTAAACGTTCGACTTCTGCTTCCAATTCCCTCTCCCTCATTAGAATCTCCATGTATCTTCGGTGGAATTGCTGGCTTTCATTCTCCGCCTCTCGACGTCTTTTTCTCAGGACCTCAGATTCTGCCTCCGCATCCTTGACGGCCTGCTACTCGCACACCAGCTAAATCTTTAACTGTTGCAGCTCGGCCTTCCCCTCCCCAAGAGCGATGGATAGTCCTTCTGCGGTCCTTCTCAGGGATTGGAGTTCGTCGGAGTCCCGAGCGGAAGCAGACTGAGCCCCCTCAGCTAGCTTCCTTCGAAGGCGGGCAACCTCATCGGTCGCCATCCTGAGCCTCCCCTTGTATTCATCCACCTACCTGCGCCAGCCGGCTCGGTGCACGTCGTAGCTCGTCTCGGCATCCTGAAGCTGCTGCTGAAGGTCGGAGACCTTCTTCGACCATTCACGGTCGCTGTCGGCCCGAGTCAAAAGTTGGGATGAACTTCCTTCCAACTGACCAATCCTCTCCTGTGCAGCCGACAGTTCCAATCTGAGAGAACTAATCTTGGCAGCTTGAGCCCAGGATCGGTCGCTGGAGCGCTTCTTATGTTCCTCGAGCTCCTTCTCGAAGCTCGCCTTTCTCCGGCTGTACTCTATGATCCCCTTCACGTGGAGGTTCTGGAAGTGGGTGGCCTCCACGGTGGCTTCAGAGTGACTCTCCCTCAACCTGCGAAGCTCGTCTTCCATCTTCTTCGACCTTTTTGTCTAATGAAGAACTTCCTTCTTCAGCTGCTGGATCGTGGACTTCAGCGGAATCCCCTGTGGTAGGGGGATCGCTTCGGCAGGACACTGCCATCGGGAGACAAAAGCGTCAAGGTGCGTCTCATTGCAGAAAGAAAAACAAAAAAGGAGGAGGAAGGAAGAGAGGAGAAGCCGTCCACAAAGAGAAATTCAACTTTATTGATCGAATGTTTTTTAAGACAAAAAGGAAAGGAAAATTGCAGTAAAAGAAAACTACAGGGTCAGAGGTCTCAGACCTCTGAAGCAGGAGTGGGGGAGCTCGGTGTCCCTGGGAGGGGGGCTACATTGGCAGTAGCAACGGGAGAGGGACCGGCCTCATCTTCAGACTCCTCGCCCAAGAAGCTGAGATCGAGCTCGAGAAATTTTCTGGCCACCTTCTCCTGGCAGAGCTCGAATCCTTTGATGAACGCTTCTTGGCCGAACTTGACGTTCAGGTCCCTCATCTTCGTGGAGGCCTTGAACTCCTCCACCGCAAGAACCCTGGCCTCTGAGACCAGGATCGAAATCTACTCTGTCAAATTGGCGACCTCGGCCTCCGCCTTCCTCATCGTGTCCTTCGAGGTCTGCTTCTCTTCCTCCCAGGCCTGTTTTTCTCGCTCCAGGGCCTCTTGGAGGGCGACTACCTCGGCCGCCTTCTCTTCGAGACGGGCGATTCCAACCCAATGATTCTCCTCCACCTGGATGGCGTCCCTCCTCGCTCGATTCATCGCCTCAATGTTGGTAAGGAGCTAGTGCCCGATCTGCAAGGGCGGCTAGGGGATCAGAACAAGGGTCGAAAAGCCAACTAAATGATGATTTGTTTACCTCGAGAAAGGACCCTAGAAAGTCCCAAACCCACTGCTCAGGATCGGCGTGATCAATCCTCTCGATGACCTCGGGCAGGATGCAGCCGTCAATCAGCCGCTTTATTAGATCCCTGTCATTAAATGGATTTTCCCCCGGCTCTCCCTCGGAACCAAGGGACTCTTCAATAGTGGTTCAACGGCTACTTACCCTACGGGCCACCAACTTCCTTCTCCTCCCCCTCTCGGCCCCGGGCACCACCTTGATGCGGTCCCCTGAAGCGGGAGCCCTAGTGGGGGGACTCCTTGAAGGGGCCCAGGGAACCGGTGGTTCGGCATCCGAAGGAACGTCGACCGTGGGGGCTACCTGGACAGGCACGATCGAGCTCATCTCCTCCACTTTGGCCTTCTTTGTTGATCCGGAGGCCGCGGCACCTTTTCTTTTGTGGGCCTTGAGCCCCTGGTGAGCATCTGTGCTGCTTCGGCGTCCATCCCTAAAAAAAAAAAAGTGGAAATAAAAAATTAGTGATGGGGTGAAAAAGGAAGAAGTGACACAAAAAAAAAAAAGAGAGAGAAAGGAGAAAAGAAGAAGGATGGCAGAAAAGAAGAGGAAAGAAAAGATGGAATACTCGCAGGATCCTGGGGGCTCAAGCCGATGTTGAACAAAAATTGCTCCTTCAGAAGGTTGGAAAGAGAAGGAGCGGAATAGGCAAGGAGCTTCCGGGCGGCCTGAAGGTCGTCCTCCCCCAGGCCGGGAGCCCGACAGACAGAGTCCCTCAGAGAGCCCCAGGGGGGCAGTCGAAGCCTCAAGGTCGGGCAGTGGACGAAGAGGTACTTCCCCTTTCAGTTATGGATTGAAGAAGAAGCACCTTTCAGCAACCCCTTCTTGCTAAACTGGAGGGAGAAATATCACCAGTCTTTTACCGAAGGGTGACGCTTGAAGGTGTAGAAATGCCTAAACAAAGAAAGGGATGGCTGGACTTCGACTACGTGGCAAAGAGAGAGGAACCCTATCAAAAACCTAAAGGAATTCGGAGCAACTGAAGCTAAGAAAATATCTAAGAAGCAGAAAAGGGCGATGACGAAGGGCGGAAGCGGAAGCCGGAGTCCGGCACGGAAGGCCTCCTGATACAGACAGAACCGACCGGGTGGGGGAGTGCTAGCCCGATCGGAGGAGCCAAGAAGCTCCAGATCATACTCCGGAGGAACTCCATACTGAACCCTTATCAGTAGGAGTTCATCCGGAGTCAGAGAGCAGGAAATGGCATCCGACGCAAAAATCGGGCGAAGCCCAGCCCCAGATGTGGGTTCGTCTACAGCATGGAGGTTCTGGGGGGCTGAGGCGGACGAACTCCCGAAACTGCTAGAGGCGGAGGTATCGGAAGACATTTCGAATGAGGACCCTAAAAATCTTGGAGAAATCGGACGGAACCAGAGGCGAAAGGTTTGCGGGGAACCAAACCAAAGGAGGGCGACAGGAGAAAGATGGAGGAAAAAGGGCACCCGAATGGCAAGAAGGTTCCGAGACTAACCTAAGCGATCTGGAGAGATGCGAAGGTACAGAAATGAGGACAGCTCGAGGAACGCCTAAGGTTGGAAAGGGCACTGAGAAAAATCGGAGTTCTCAGGGAGAAGAAGGTCGTCGGAATGAGACTGTCGAATAGAGTGGGACTCTTGGATGAGGAGTGCGGGTTTAAATAGACCTCGAAATCCGGCGTAATGATGATTGTGAATCCCCTCTAACCGGTCTCTTTTTGCCGCATGTCCCACTCACCACAGCGGGCGGTTAAAAAGTGGTAGTTGACTGACAGAGCCTTTATTGCGCCATGCCTTGAGCACCGTTCTGCTGCAAGTTCTAAAGAAGCCTCTTCGGATTGCCTCGATTTGAAAAGACTCCAGCACGCGCGCATTTAATGCCAAAATATCTGAGGACGATTGCGCGCGGACATCAAGGGAGCAACTTCGACTGTGAAAACCTCTCTGTACTTCCTTCATTCGAAATTCGAACTCGAAAGTAGGGGGACTGGTGTTGGGTATAAAATACCCTCAGCCGAAGTTCTCGACAGGATTGGCCCTCGCAGGACTCCTCCGACTTTCGACTACAGATGGTATCTCTCCAGACTTCTCCAACAGCCGAATTTCCACAGTGCTGATTGAATTCCTCCGACGGACGAACTCCCACTGCACCACCCGAGCTCCTTCAACATGAGTTCCCCCAGTCATCTACCAAGCCACCCCAAGTGCTCACTGAGCTCCACTGCCAGCCGACCTTCTACGGCTATCAGCTGTTCCCCGAATCCCTTCCAGACTTCTTCCAGTCGGGTTCAACTCCAATCTGTACTACCCCAAACTTCGTCAACAGCTGAACTTCACCAACAACAAATTTCTACAACTACCAGACTTCGCCCTGACTCCTACAGGAACCAGATCTCATCTCCAACTCCGGCTACGGAAGACTCCGCCCGGACTCCTACGGGAGCCGGACTTCATCCCCGACTTCAACTGCTGGTAAACTTCGTCCGGACTCCTATGGGAGTCAGACTTCGCCTCTGACTTTAATTGTAGGTAGACTTCGCTCGAACTCCTACGGGAGCCCGATCTCATCTCCGGCTCCGACTGCAGGTAGACTCTGTCCAGACTCTCACGAGAGCCGGACCCCGTCCCCAACTTCGACTGCTAGTAAACTTCATCCAGACTCCTACGGGAGCCAGACTTCACCCCTGACTTTAATTGCAGGTAGACTTCACTCGGACTCCTACAGGAGCCAGATCTCATCTCTGGCTCCAGCTGCAGGAAGACTCTGCCCAGGCTCCTACGGGAGCCGGACTCCATCCCCAACTTCAACCGCAAGAAGACTCCGTCCGGACTCCTACGGGAGCCGGACTTCGCCCTCGACTTTGTTTGCAGGTAGACTCTGTCCGAACTCTCACGAGAGTCGGACCCCATCCCCAACTTTGACTGCTGGTAAACTTTGTCCGGACTCCTACGGGAGCCGGACTTCGCCCGTGACTTTAATTGTAGGTAGACTTCGCCTGGACTCCTACGGGAGCCAGATCTTGTCTCCAACTCCAGCTACGGAAGACTCCGCTCGGACTCCTATAGGAGCCGGACTTCATCCCCGACTTCGACTACTGGTAAACTTCGTCCGGACTCTTACGGGAGCCGGACTTCGCCCCTGACTTTAATTACAGGTAGACTTTGCCCGGACTCCTACGGGAGCCAGATCTCGTCTCCGGCTTCGGCTACAGGAAGACTCCACCCAGGCTCCTACGGGAGCCAGACTCCATCCCCGAATTCAACCGCAAGAAGACTCCATCCGGACTCCTACGGGAGCCAGACTTCACCCTCGACTTGGCTTGCAGGTAGACTTCGCCCAGACTCCTACGGGAGCCAGATCGCGTCTCTGACTCTGGCTACGGAAGACTCCGTCCGGACTCTCACGGGAGCCGGACCCCGTCCCCGATTTCGACTGAGGGAAGACTTCCTCCGGACTCCCATGGGAGCCAGACTCCGGGCTCCTCTCAGACGGGTAGCCAACCATCTCTCTCCACTAAACACTCCTGCCGAACTTTGGCCGACAGGCCTGGACCCCTTGGCAGGCCACAGCAACGGCCACGACTCTGCTCTACTTCCTACAATAGATTCCGCACGGCTCCATCACTCCCTGGCAGGCCACAGTAACAGCCACGATACTGCTCCACTACCTGCGATGGATTTCGTGTGGCTCCATCACTCCCTGGCAGACCACCATAATGACCACGATTCTGCTCCACTTCCTGTGACGGATACCGCGCGGTTCCTCCACCCTCTGGCAAGTCACGACAACGGACGTCGCTCCACTCCCCGCAACAGACTCCACGTGGCACGTCCCGATGATGTCCATGATCCCACTCCACTACTCTTCGCAACAAACTCCTCCTGACCCTGGGTAGCCCACTGCCAGACGGTTACAGATGTCGCTATCAGTCTATTGCCCCCTCCACCTATAAAAGGGGGACCCCAGATTAATGTTGCCGGAGCAACCCCACCTCTGGTTTAGACTTCTTTTGCAGGTTCCGGCGGTGACCGCGACTCCCCCGACTCCAGCCTCTCCGGTGCAGGCAGATTTTTGTACCAACAAGATATATAAGAACAATCCATTTGAGAATCAGAGGAGTATATCGAAATATATCCCTCTATATCGATTTAGGTTTGAGATAGAGGGAGAGATATCAGGAGGTCAAAATTCGATCTAATCATTATATGGATGGGCCGAAGGTGTCTATAGCTTCATATCATCAAATAAAATGTATAGAAATAATCTATTCAAGAATTGAAGGAGTATATCAAAATATATCCATTCATGTTAGTTAAGGCTTCAAACGAAAGAGAGAGAGTATCCAGAGGATTAAAATTTAATTTAAACATCTGATAGAATACTGGGTAGGGGTCTGTAGCTCTGTATCATCGAATAAAATATATAAAAATAATTTATTCAAGAATCAAAGTAATATATTGAAATATATCCCTCCATAAAAGTTTAGGCTTGAGTCGTATTAATTACAATAGTTTTACAATTTTAATTAATTTAGTTTTAAAATTATTAATAATATTTTATTTTTTTATTATAGGATATTAGGATATCTGACTTTCATCCACCTGCTGCTACAGAGGATGTACAGGAGAAGGAGTAGGAGGAGAAGAATGATCTCCATTGATTTTTTTTTAGTTTTGATATAATATATTTAAAATTTGAATAGAATTATTTATACAATTTAATTTTGATGTAATATATAATATTAGTTCTTTATTTATGATAATGATAGCTAATTGTTAGTTGTCTATTAATTATATGTTGCATGTTAATTAAATTATAATAGATTTTAGTAAATATAATTACTTGTTAATTAAATTATAATAAAATTTAATAAATATAATTTTAAAAAATATTTTTAAAAAAATATATAATTATTAGCGATGACTGTAGCGACGAAAGCTTCATCGCTAATAAGTATTAATGATGGCTTGTTAGAGACAGAAAGCCATCATTATTACTATTTTTTTGATTTTCTAATTTCAAATCTGAAAAATATTATGAGCAGTGGAGTGCCGTTGCTAAATGCTGATGCTAATAACATTATTAGCGACAGCTAGTCTACCATCGCTAATTACTACTTTAGTCTCAGGCTTTTTTTCGATGACTTTTTAACAATGGTGCTCTATCGCTCATAGCATTAGAGATGGTATTTCCATTATTAGCAATGGCTAACAACCGTCACTGATAATGAATTTTCTTATAGTGATAGAGAGGAGAGAGAAATTAAATAAAAAAAGAGAGAAGATAGAGAGGTAGTCCCCCTCACTCTCTTCTTCTTCTTTAAATCGATCATCCCTCTGCCTTCCTCTCTTCTACCCACGGCCATGAAGTCCAAGCCAGTGGTTGATGGCAGCACTCAATGCTGGTCGGGATATGAACCCAGCAGTACCTATAGTGGCTAGTGGTTGGCGAAACAAGAGGAAAAGTCATGAGCATAGAGGAGGCCTTATTCACAACAAATCCAGAGACACCAGACCAAATCCGATGATAGTGATGGATAGAAGACTAAAATTAAATTAGAAAAAGGAAGAAGACATTATCCTAGTTTGGTGGCACCCAAGGTGAGAGATCCACTGATCACTCTGGCAAAATCCTAGGAGGAGGACTCGAAGAAGAACTCAAAATCGACGGCTATAAGAGGCCTTCCATGGTGGAGTTTTCAAGGGGAATGACCTATTTATAGGCCAAAATCCATGGATTTTTGGATTTTTGGCAAGCCCTAACTCCTTTTCTTTAATGAAGTCTGAGAAAAGGAAGACTCTCATCAAGAGTCTTCCTTCCCTTGCCTCCCATGTACCACATGCATGAGGGTTTTTTTTCTTTCCATGCTTTGAGATTTATGCAAGAGAAAGATTTGTTCTAGATAATCAAAGAAATGGATCATTACATTCTCCCAAACCCCCAAAATAATTTCATCCTTGAAATTATCATATTTGGGGCTCAAACTTCCAAAGTACTTAATCCTTCATATCATCCTCGAACTACTGGATAGCCTTCCTCTCAAAATTCTTGCTTCACGAAATCTCATTACTAAAAAAATGTGGTATTTTAAAACTAGATTCTTTCATCCACAATGCATATCAAATTATCTCGATCTCTTTCAAATGAACACTAACATCTCGACCTTGGATTAAAATATATAATTCTTTGCCAATGAAGTGTTTTGTTCTTGATTAATTCCATATAGAAGTCAGTTTTAGCCAAATTTACTCTAAATAGTTTAGAAGCTGACTTGAGCATCAAATGCTCTCCATGCTCTATAGCATTTTTTTTCTTTTAAATCCTCACATGATTTAATGATTAAACTTTTTATCTTAGAGAAACCTCAAGCCCTTACAACCATATAGAGTAACATGTTAAATTTTGAAAAATGAGATCTATACTAAAATATTCTATATTCGAGCCTAATCAAAGAGCCACCAATTTGTTAATAATAAATTTGAGATGTTCAAGGTTCTTCTTGGCATTGTTTGCAATAGAATAACCTACTGACAAAAATTGTTTGGCAATGTCCAGCTTAGGTCAAGAATCAGTAGCATTGTCCTTTCATCCTCAATAAAATCCTTTCTTACATGAAAACTAATGTCTTCCATCATAATATTTTTTAAATGAAAGAATTAATATTTCTAATAGGTTCAAATCATCACACTTTTGCGACACACTTTGATATAAATTTATCAATTTTTATAGATTTATCGAAAGAATTTTGACAAAATTATCACTTTATATTAGAATCTAAAAAAGATCCAACCTTCCTTCTTTTTGATAGAGCTAGAGTAAAATTTTAACTTTCTTTATCTTTACTATGCCTTGGGCATATCACATCAAAATTAAATCTTGATCTACTTCATATTTGAAACTATTGCATAAGCTTCATTACTCATCTAGAATCTAAGACATCTAGAATTAATTTGAAGTGAGTTAACTTTGGATTTACAATCAATAAGACAATTCCAAACCAACCTTTCTTTGTATAAAGGATTAACTAAAATTTCCAACCAATTAGATGACCTCAAATCAACATCCTTATGAGTAGAATTAACTTGGCTATTTCCCATAAAGCTTCCTTTATTATGATCCTTAGCATCAATCGATAAAACTATATAAAAATCTTCTCTAATATATTAAGCTCATTTATGTCTTATAAAATCAAATTTTCTTTTTCAATTTAACAACAATAGCAAAATACCCTAGAAACACTTAGAAAAGTAAACTTTCAACTTAAAATTCAACACAACCCAAAAATCTCCAACAAAAATATGAAAAATCAAGTAATCAAATCAAATATGATAATTTAAATAACCAAAGATTCCATCAAGATATGTATCCCATATCCCCATAGTAAAATCTCATCCATCAATAGAAGCAAATATATTTTCCATCTGCAAGCAAGTTTTACACATGTTGTTTGAAGAATATTCCTCACTCATACAATGAAATTCCTTCATAGGCCATACCCTAAACAACTTTCTTCTAATCAAACCAAAGTTTGTGACCAAATAGTTAATGACAATACTAGGAGGCTATCAAGATCTAGTCATATATCAATTTAGGGATTGTTAGATATATGTCCTAGAAGCCAATTTTGGCTGATACATATCATATTTTTAGGACATGATTTATACTTAATGGATAATTTTAATTTTATTCATGTTGTATGTATCCATGAATCGTCTAAGGGATTAATAAGATGATGACACATATTCTCAAAGAGTTAAAAATTTAAGACATGTATTATTGATGATTAATTTTTAAATTACTTCTGATCATAGGATCATCATGGAAACAGTGATTGATCCAGACAGATTGGTGTATGGATCTCTTTCTTCAGATAGATGAGTCTTGAGTCTGTAGTGTAGGGATATTGGAGCGAGAGTGCAGGTGATTATTAGAGAACAACTAGTACTGAGCATGACTAATATGAGAAGTCACATGGATATCTACTCATTCGTTAGTGACTTTCTCGATGCTACAGCAGTGTGATTGGTTCTTTGACCTGCGGTGCCATGGCTGCTCGTAGTGAGGCTACTAAAATTTGACTATACATAAATATAACCTCAATGATTCCTTATAGTGGATATTGACGACAGTTAGTCCACTATAAGAGCAGGATGTGCATTTAGATGGGATCTATTAATCTTAATAAAAAAAATAGTTCTACGTGATTTATGAGACTGAGTTCTGAAGTCTTTAACCAAGACAGTATGATTGATGAAAAAGAGTTTCTATGAATATTCACAAGATGAACTCGAGTCGAATAAATCTTACATATGACTGATGATGAGATTTAATGAGCTATCCATAACTTCTGTCAAGTCGGAACTCACGATAGAGAGACTATATCACATGTTAATTATACCTTGAAGGTCATAATTTTTTATTCTGCTAGATTGTCACTACATACTACTAGATGTCACTGATGAATTGTGAGGCCCAGGAGCATTATCTTGATGATCGATGATCCTTGATGGATAGAGTTAGAATGATTCCAATCCGTTTCAAAGAGTTTCAATAATATTATGATAGAGATCTCAGTATACCTTACTATCAGGCAAAATAGAATTTATAAAGTCACACACAAAAGGAGCTTTTGACTGATTAGATGGTTGAGTTATGATTATGAATCACAATAAGATTTAATTATCAATTTTATTGATGATTAATTCAATACAAAAATTATAATGTTCAATTTACTAAGGGTTAGTGAATTGTTGGAGGATTTAATTTGCAATTGGATTGCAATAGGACTCAATATGATTGAGCTATGGGGTTCAAATCAGATTTCATTGAATAAAATTCAATTTAATTTGACTTAGGTTTGATTGGATCAAGCCCTATTGGATAACAGGCTTGATTGGATCAAGTCTTATTGGTTATGAGATGACCTAATATCCAAAAGATCAATCTCTAACTTGATGAGGTTTAACCTAACTAATTTTTTAATTGGATTAGGACCTAATTGAATTCCTAATTAGGCTAGGACTAGATTAGTTATTTGGTTATAACTAATTCTTAAGTTAGTTAGGATTGGTCCAAAAGTTAGTTAGGAATTTGATCAAGAATCAAGATTTTCCAGTTTGACTAGGAATCCACATGATCTTGGTCGCCTACCTTATCCCACGCCATACTTGGATTTGTGCCCAACATATCTCCATACTATTTTTCTTTGGCATGAAGACGTTCATGTTGAAAAAAAATCTGAGCATCCCATCTTTATTACATGCCTTATTGGTATGAAGTGGAGGCTGCCCCAAAGTCTATCCAAATCATGCACACACACCCCTCTCCTACACGCCATAAAATTAGGAGTTTGACTCCTATTCATAACCTAATTCCACGCTATAGAAGAGGGCTCTTGGGCGTGAGTTTCTTATGGCTTTTCGACATGAGAAACCTACTGGTTGGCTGCTGTATGATGCAGAAAATCAGAACTCCTTGGTGTGAGAAGAAGTGAGGAAGAAGGTCTTCCTCTTGGGCTGTAAAAGAGAGGAATTGTTCTTCCTTCTTGGCATGAAAAAGGTGAGGAAGAAAGTCTTCCTCATGGGCTGAAGAAAAGGAAAAAGGATCTTCCTATGGTGCATAGAATAAAGAAAGGAAATGTTCCTCTTTAGAGGAAAAGGTTCTCTCATGCGTGAAAGAAAAAGAGATGAAGGGGTTCTTCTCTAGATCTCTAGTGTAAAGATCATATGGCGTGGTTCCATGTAGAAAAGAAGAGGGTCTCTTTGTTCTTCTAAATCTTTCCTTTTTATCCTCTTGATCTTCTTCTTCTTTAAGAATATCTTAAGAGAAAAAAATAGTCTTCTTCAACCATTAAGATGTGATATCTACAAGAAAGCTAGCATCTCGATGAGATCAAAGACTTATGATCAGATCCAAGCTTTATGTAGATACCCATAGAGGTTGGATACTTATGCAGCTTCAATGGGATCTGGAAGACATCCAAGATCATCACTTCATAGGTGAAGATCGATTCATGATGAAGATTCAGATTTGAAGATTGAAAGATAAAACAAGTATGCGATCTAATCTTATATTTTATTTTTAGATTAAAAAGTAGATTATATAATTTTCTATATATGAACTAGATATTTAGGTGTCTACATATGATGTATGCATTTTATGATTAAAAATATTTTAATCAAATATTTCACTATATTTTGATTTTGAAAAAAATTTAAAATCTATATGCATGAGCACCTTAAAAATTTAATAGTGGTATCAGAGCCACGAGTTTATATGTATGAAAATAATATGCATAATTTGAAAAAGAGTTTCAAAATCTAATTTTTAATCATACATAAGATGTATACCTATTTAATTTAGATCTAAAGAGGATTTCATATCTAATTTTGATTCATATATATGATATATGAAAGCATGCTTAGGTCTGAAATTAGTTTATATGATCTGAATTTTGTTCATGTATGTGATATGTGATTGCATGTTTAGATCTAAAATTAATTTTTATGATCTAATTTATTAATATATGTGATATATGATAGCATGTATGATCTGAAAATTATTTTGAGAAAAAAAAAATTTACTTTTCATGCAAAGAATTTGGATATGAAAATTTTGATTTAAGATCTAAAATTTGTGTTTGTGCATGAGGGATTGGACATGGGTAGATCAAATTAGGTCATGTAATTGAATTACACTTAAGGTTTTGATTTGATCATATTGGATCTAAATCGATTTAGCAGTTGATCAAATCGAATCAAGTATTGATTAGGATTAGGTTAATAGAGTTTAAGATCATACAATTATTGTAGATCGAGTTGATTAACACCCATATCTAGAATCAATTAATCTAAGGACCTAATTCGACTCTGTGGTTTGAGCCTAATTTGCCTAAGCTAACCTATTTGAACTAATCGACCTATTGGTATCTAAGACAAATAATTGAGAGATGGTTACTTAATTAGGACCCTTGATCCTATCAAGGGGGAGCCTCCCATCGATCTCCACTTATCTGATCAATTTGAAAGATTGAGTCTTGAATGTGGTTGCTTGGTAGTTTGATTTAGTCCAAGTCAATTAGATCAGTCATGTGATGACTGATTAGATGAGATCTGAATTAAATTTTCTCATAAATATTTAGCCTATCGATCTTCCATTGCTGTAGATATGTGGGCAAGCTACCAATATTGATCGTTCTCAACTGATCACAGTAGTTTAGTTGCATTGAAAATACGCAATCACTCTATTAGCAAAGAGTTGCTCCAGATTAAAGATAGGATTGGGCCCAATAACTATTAGGTGAGAGATCCAATGACGGCCTTGCACTTATTGGTGAACGATGGGTCGGGCTTAACTAAGGAGTGTGGTTAATAACTATTAGGTAAGCCCACATAGCTTAGAGATCAAGTTGCTGCATCATGCTTAGAGAAGTATTTGGACAAAGAGTTATCCATACATTAGTGTGCGTGTTACCAATAACTGTTAGGTGAGGTGTACGGCATTGGTGGGACTGCAACATCTACTAAAAGCTTAATTGTCATGTTAGGATTTTTGTTTCTCCATCCAGAGAGTGTGAGGAATCTTTCAAAATAGTAGGAGCCTATTTATTTCTAAAAGTTTTTAAAATAAATTATAAAATAAATATAAATATTTAATTAGAATCTTTACTCTATATGATTTACAGTGTCAGCTTCTAACTTTCTAGTTTGAATTCTAGATATCGACCTTTTAACCAAAACCAAATTATATAGACAGGCTCAAAAACTTAAGAATCATTCTTAATTTTAGAAATTAAGCTATTTTCTTAACTAGATTATCCCAATGTTATCAGTCCAACTAATCCATAGTCAACGAGCTATACTTGACAAGTGGATGGACAATGACAATAGAGATAGATGCTATAAATTGGAGTCCATGCATGATGAACTCCAATGCATGCATAAAGACTTGTACACTGCCAACGACATGTTGATTCATCTACAAAAGTTGTGAGGTGATTAGAGTCATACAGCGTATAAGATGCACAATAGGCAATTAGTCCATGATCACTGCTTGATAATAATCAAGGATATTAAGGAGCTTGAGAAGTTCAACATGACCATGCACAAGAAATTACTAGTGGATTTGATCATGCAATCCCTTCCTATTTTGTATGAGTGGTTCATGATAAACTACCATATGAATGACCTTGATAGCATCTTATTTGGATTGATCAAAATATTATTAACTAAGGAACCTTGAAAAGTTTAGAGGTACATATCTGGAGAGCCTAAAGAAAAAGACACGTCTTGGGAAGGCATGCCAAAATTGCTCAAAACTGATCTTACAGTTTTCTCTTCTCCTAGTTGAGTATTAGACTCTAGTGCCTATTTATGCACTTTAGTAAAGGGTCTAAGGGAGTGCAGAAGGCTGAGAGAAGGTAAAGTAATCTTTTGAATCGGTAATAGGATAAGAGTTGCTGCTGTGGTCGTAGATACCTAACATTCACAACTACTTTTTAGATTTAGTTCTTAGAGACAGTCTCTATCATTTGCATGATGATATTTCTGTAAACATATTTGAGTAAACAGTGGATGCTATTGGGTCTGAGAGATTCATAGTTGAGATAAACTTGAAGTATATGTGGTATCTTAGTTTAGGTCATATAGGAGAAGAAATAATTTATAGACTGAAAAAATATGAACTCTTGAGCTTATTGACTGTTGAGTCATATCTAGTCTGTGTATCATCTCTTTGAGAATAAATGATCAAGCTACCTTTTGTAGGATAAAGGGAAGGGACCATTGACATACTTGCCCTTGTACATATTTGATGTGTATGGTGCATTTAATGTGCCAATCTAGGGAGGTTATCTCTACTTCATTATTTTTACTGATGAGTAGTTATGGTATAGGTGTGTGTATGAGATGCAAATCTGATACCTTTGAAAAATTTAAAAATTTAAATGTGAAGTAGAAAAGTAAATTAAAAAAATCTTAAAGGTACTTCGATCAGATCGAAGATGCAATACCAAAGTAAAAATTTTTTTGATTATCTCAGAAAAAATGGCATTGTTTCACTATGGACCCCTCCTAGTAAATCTCAGCTCAATGGGTTATTTAAGAGGAGGAATAGAGCTGTATGAGATATAGTCTGGTCCATGATGAACTTCACTAATTATCTTTATTCTTTTAGGGACGTGCTTTAAACTTACTTATTGAATAAGGTGTCCTCTAAATCTGTTCCTACCACACCATATGAGATATGACAAAGTAAGAAATCGAGTCTTGATTATTTCAAGATTTAGAGATGTCCAGCCTGTGTCAGTGACAGCAGACAGGACAAGTTAGAGGTCAGTTCTATGAGAACTCATTGGGTGTCCTAAAGAGTTTGAGGATGCTATTTTTCTTCTCAAGGGATTACAATGTGATTATAATCCATTATATTATCTTCTTGAAAAATAGTTTATCGAAGATAGAGATAGTGGGAGGATAAGCTCAAAAAGAGAGTTTCTGATAGTAACAAGTCAAAGGACCTGTAGAACCTATTCATGATGAGCAAAAACATGAAGTACTTTCACCTCATAGATTTAGTAAGATCTCCCATCCTTATGAAAGGTACTTGGTATACTTACAGAGGATGTTGAGAAAATATTTCTCATAGGAGATAGGAGATAGAGATGATCTCAAAATCTATAACAAGGCGATATTGGACATCGACCCGAGAAATGGATATGTAGATAGCCTTTCTAAATGGATATGTTGAGAAGATATCTATATGGAATGGCTTATGGATTTTACTTTCAATGATGGAGACCACAAACTGCTATGGTCCATATATGGACTTAGGCAAGTATCTCGAAGTTGGAATATTTGTTTCAATGGTAAGTGATCAAATTATTTGATTTCATCAAGAATGTAGAGGACTCATATATTTACATAAAGATCAGTAAGAGTGCCCCATACTAACATCGGTTAAAATGTGATGGTATATAGAATTCTTCATGAAAGACCCAGGGCAAGCATCACATATTCTTGGAATATAAAAATCTATAGAGATAGATCTAAGAGGATGCTTGGGTTTTTACAAGAAAAATATATAAAGGAGATGCTGAAATAGTTCAGCATAGAAACCTCTAAGAGGAGACTGCTATCTTCTTGGGCATAAGAGTATATCATGCTATGTACTTGATTTAATATAATCAATGCTGTGAGTGTCACGAGCAGATATCAGTCAAATCTATGCTAGGAGCACTGGATTGCTGTGAAAATATCCCTAAGTACTAGAGAAGCACTAAGGGTTATTCCTGATCTTTGGAGAAGGGTTAGAACTGAGAGTAGGAGAATACATGGATGTTGATGATAGAATGTCTACATCAGGAAGTATTTTTCGTTCGGTATGTTGGAAGGGTTTCAAATAACCATTCAACAGAAGCTGAATATACTGTAGATATGTAGGACGTGTAGGGTTATGATGGTACAATAGAAGCATGGATTTCAAAAATTTAAACTAAAAATCTTAAATATTTAATTCTAAATCAAGACCTTCTTGATGATTAACAATGATATGATATATTTTCATAACATAATTGAAGGTATAGAAGAATACCTGCAACGCTTATTCCAAAACTCTGATAGAACCTCCACAAATGCTTAAGTGTTTGCTCTCTAACAGTGATCCATACAGGACCTTGATCAAGATACTAACTCTTTAAGATGGTTTCTCCCTCTGAATTCTTCCTCCAAGAACTTCTTTGGGAAGTAGAACCTCGGGGCTTCCTTCCTCTCTCTCTAGCCTTCCTATCTCTATCTTTCTTCCTCCTTGCCTTTCCTAATTCTCTTCCTAGATCCTTATCTTAAATCAAACTTGTCCTTACTATTTTAGGATTTGTCCTAACAAGGGAAGGAAGAGAGCTATTTAGACAACGTAGGAGACTTATAAGAAAGAAGAGATAGAATAGATTTTTGATGGATCAGAATACTCGGTGCAGCATCCTATTTATACTTAGCGACCAGATGCCATTGGGAACATCTCACACCTTCTCCACGCGACAACTCGTGCCCAACTAAAATTTCTCATGCCTCCTACCAATTTCACATGCCCATCAGCAAGCCAGGGACATGTGGCAAATATCATAAAAGAGTCCAAGAGTTGCTTCACGCAAACAGACTCTTCGGAGAAACTTTTCTGGTGTTTTTTTTGAGAAGTCACGAGGCTTCATTTGGGTGGCATTATTCTCCACCCTTGATCAGTGCATGTTGGCCATCAAAGGGCCCACAAAGGAGGTGCCAATGTGCTTTAGGCATGGAGAAAAAATCAGATTGAAATGGCATGACATAAAAAATAAGAGACCATAACTATATGGACTCTTATATATGGCGCATGAGTTGTGGGTGGCTAGGTTTCCACATTTATCCAAATTTTTTGACAAGAAACAAGTCACTAAGAGGAAGAAGGACTCTTTTGTGCCTCTTAATAACCTAAAGACCATGCCATATAAAATTTTCATTAGGGAAATAAATGGATAAAAATGGAATGTGGCATTCCATCACATGAGGCGCCATAAAATTATTTGCGCACAAAAATAAACACCACGCGCCAGATAGTGAATCTCTGGTGCATGGGACTCTAGGAAGGTGGCACCAATTACTTGGCTTAATCAGCCATGGATCAACCCCATTTAAAACCAAATCTAATTTGACTTTAATTGGATTTAATTAGCCCAATCCAGAACCAATTTCGAATCCGATTCGAAACTAGGAGCTAAGATTTGCAACACATGCTAGCATGCTCATCCTGCAAACATAGTCTAATCCAATTAGACCTTTGATCAATTTTTTTATGTGTGATCCATTGGGTTTTACATCTAACTAGCAGTGGATCTAAATACAAGTTGATCTGATTTGATTAGAATCTAATCTAACCGATTTAAGTCCAATCGAGCTGACCCGATCTCAATAATTAGAACCCTTTCTAATTGATGATTGAATTAATATTGCCCAGCTATGCAACCCAAGAGGGGGGGGGGATGAATTAGATTTTTTAAAAAATTTAACGTTAATTTAGAACTATGAGGATTAAATAACAATGAGCAGGATATATGTAGAGAGTGATTTAAGCAAGGTGTAGAAATTAGATGCAAGAATGTACGTAGATAAAAAAATTTAGAAAGAGAGCAAGTAAGTATAACACAAACAAACAAGATTTATAGTGGTTCGGTGCCAACCTTGCATCTACATCCACTCCCCAAGCTCCTATTTAGAAATTCAAATCCACTAAAACGTATTCAACAAGAATACAATATTGGTACCTCCGACTCTAGCTATCCCAAGTTAAAATACTTATTTTTCAAGTACAAGCCAACCCAATACAATCTGAATCAAGGTTCGAACCAATCTTTTTAAGTTTTGAAATCCTTCCAAAACTAAAGATCAAGATAAAATAGAGTATGTGAGTTAATCACATAAAAATATAAATTTAGCTCCTTTAATGAGCAAATAAAATTTTAAATGCACTTTACACAATAAGAAGGAAGCTTTTTTGATTTTTCTCAAGGTGGTTGAAGACTTGAATGAGCTCTTGAGGGGTTGGTGAACTAGAAATGAAAGCTTCTTTAACTTCAAGAGGGCTCTTTGCTTAGGACTGAAATGAATACTTGAAAAAACCTTCTTTATTTCCTCCTTTAAGTGCCTTTTATAACTTCAAATGATGGTGGAGAGTAATCTGGATAGATTTAGAGCCATTGGAGATCATTAAATGAGCATTAAATGCAACCAAAATGAGCTGAAAACTAGCCGTTATGGAGTTTTTCTGTCACAAGGGTCGACTCATAAGGTCGACTCATGTACATGAGTCGACTCATGGGGTCGACTTCTATGGCACAGAACAGAAAATGACTGTTCTGTAATTTTGACGTATACAGCAACAGAGGTCGACTCATGCACAGGGGTTGACTCATGGGGTCAACTCAATTGGGTGTGTTCAGTCTCTTTTGACATGAGTCGACTCATGGGGTCGACTCAATTTTATAAACATGATTTTCTTTCAAAATACACATCCAAAAATTTTAAAATTACGTCCAATAGATCATAAATCTTCTGTTCTTGCTCTTGTGGCTTTCGAGTTAGGACTTGGTGAAATTATGATTTTGCTTCTGAAAAATAATAAATTTTTTTTTCAAGCCAAAATCATTAGTAACCCCCTCAAATACTTTATAATCATCAAACCCAATTCAAAGAGCAATAATCTTTCCTTTTTTGATGATGACAAAGCACTTGAGCAAAAGCAGAGTATAACATATATAAAGCATTGAACATGAATTTCAAATTTATGAAGATGCATCACTTAAACATCATAGCCAGTTATTTGAATGAAATGCATCATGAGTAGTTTGAAGATCAATTTAAAATTTGCTTATAAGATTATTTGCTTTGAAGATTAAATTGAAAATTGCTGATAATTTTGGTTCTTTGATATATTTGCTTTGACAATTTTGCCTATTGCTCTCGATTCTATTTCTCTATTGCTGATTGCTCGATCTCGATTTTTGATTCTTTACTCTTCCTTTTTGACAGCATCAATTAAGATTTTAAGAGATTTTGAAGAGAGAAAAAAAAAGATAACATAAAGGACATATTTTCTCTACTCCTCCTTTTTGATACCATATGTTATTTCTTTACTCCCTCTCTTTGATTGTTTATTTCTTTACTTCCCCTCATTATAGCAATCATAAAAGACATATCAATTTGCTCATATAGAAGATATTGCTATTCATAATATTTTATAGCATAAATATGAGCTATTTTTTATATCTCATAATTAAGACAATTCAATTGATCCCAATCATAAACATTCATTGAAATTCAAAGCATATAAATATATATATATCCAAAATGTGACTGAATATATAGGTATCCCAATACATATGAGTCAACTCAAAATACAAAAGTCATGGATAACAACTATCCAAGAGTCAATCAGCCAACAAATACAAAGACCATAAGATAGATCCTAGACATAAAAGACTAACTATTTTAGATCTAATATATATCATAGCTGGAGGCATCAGAATCAGAAGAGTTAGAGATATGATGAGGAGATATAGGATCAAATTCACGGGCACGACCTCGACCACGTCTGCCTCAGCCACGGGTAGAAGTACCGGCACGAGTAGAGGGGTGAGAAGGTCTTAGAGCTGGGGAAGATATGGACTGTGCTAGAAGAGAAAGTCTGATGGTGTCCAGAAGATCAAAGCTCTCGACACAGACTGCATCAGAGTACCAAACTGAGTAGAGATAGCCTCATTGGAGTCTCTGATCCCTCTCCTCAAAAAGTCAAATCCACCCTCCAAAACTCTTCGAAGTCTAGCCACCTCTGCAGACAGGTTGGAGACCTCTGTGATGTCCTCATGCGGCTGGGGATGGGCTAAAGCTAATACTTGCCTCTGCAAATTTAGAACTCTGTCCATCAGTCTCAGAACACATTCCTCAAGCTCCTCAAGTCATACAGACTGAGCTGTGAGCATCTGAAAAATAGTAGAGATATGAGGGATCAAAGTCTGATCTGAGTCATCCTGAGATGTCGACCTCTGAGCAAAGACTGAGGTGGCAAACTATTGAGATAAAATGGAGGCAACACACTGGGACATCAGCTCAATCTAATCATCTGTAAGTCTGAACTCTGAAGGATGTACCCTGCTCCCTAACTGTGGAACTGAAGCATGCCTCCTCACTTACACTGAAGGACCAGTCTCGTGATCAGACACGAACTGAATATCAGAAGATGCTCTGTGATCACGAGGAGGTGAAGACAGTCTCTCCTCCTCAGCTCTCTCCTCAGCACCCTTTGACCAACCACCATCAGTCTTTGAAAAACCTATGCGGTGCAGTGTGTGGCAGTTGATGGCGTCAGAATGAGATAATTTGACAACTATCTCTCCCTCAAAACTAACTCCGAACCTCTTAAAAATCAGGATGAGTGCCATACCAAAGGGCAAGTGAACCTTAGACCTATTTAGGATCTCTCTCATGGTCTCAATCATCAGAATAGGAAGGTTAAAGGGAGTCTCGGTGATCACATGGTACATGATGCATATATTCCTACCAGATAAGAGGTCATGCCTACCACTTCTAGGGATAAAGAGCTTGGTCACCATGTGATGCAAAAGCCTCATTTCCACTGAAAGTATCTTGGCTTCTAATCTATTTAAATTTTCAGTAAAAATTCTCCCTAAGATAATATTAATTCTTTTTTCTTTGATTGGGAACTCCATATTAGTATAGCCTTCACAAGAAAAATACAGGATTTGAGCCAAATGCAATGGATCAAGAATAATATCAACACCTTTCACTGTAGACTTTACTGTTCCATTGAAGTAACTTAAGTTCAAATAAAATTCTCTGACCAAATCAACATAAGTATTTTCTTTCAATAGACAGTAAAACTTCCATCCTTGATTTTTAATCTTTGATCCAATAGAGAACCCTTCTTTTTCAAAAAACATGAAATCTATATTCTTTTCGGGTTCCACTTTTCAATCAGAGAGAGGTACCTTGCTTGGACTGATTAGGGACTGTGTAGAAGCTGAAGCAGGACCTAGAGCTGGAATTGAAGCAGAAGAGGACTCAGCTGCTGTTCTTTTACTGCGCACACTCTCTTCCAACCAACGAATAGATTTTCTTCTTTACGGTAGCTTCATTTTGGGAGCCATTTGGACAAAAAAGACTTGCAAGGAGCTTAGAAGACTAAATGAGAGATAGAGAGGAAAGGATTTTAGAAGAAAAAGCAAAAATTTTGGAGAGGAAACTCATCGATTTGGAGAAGAGGGGTTGAATCAAGGGCAAGTTCGAACCGCCCAAATGGGGAAGAAAGAGGAGAAGAAGTTGGTTCCTTAATGGGTGATTTGAAGGGTGAAGATTGGTGGGAAGAGAAATTTTGAGAGAAACTTTTGGTTTGAGAGAGAAAAGAGGGAGAGCTTTCGTTCGGTGGGAGAAAGAAGAAGAAGGGTAAGAGTCGGCTCAACAAAAAATTTTTCAATAAAAATAGAGCGCCTGAAGGGTTTTGTCAAAAATTACAAGTTTACCCTAGGGTCGATCCTGGGGGTCGACTCATGGCACGAAAAAATTCAAAAGAATGATGAAAAAATTTCAAAAAAAATTGAAACTTTGAGAGAAGGGTGTTTACCCAGAGATTGATCATGTGAAGGATAGTTTTGAGCTTTTTTGAGCTCTTAAGAAAAAGGAGAGATGAGAATTGAGCTCAACAAAGTTGGTTCAATAAATTTTTGGCATTAAAAACTTGGAATCAGAGAGATACTTAAGTTGATGGATCAAGGATTCCTAGTTCTCTCCTAATTTTACAAAATCTATCTTCACTTAAGACCTTGGTAAAGATGTCAGTCAATTATTTTTCAGTACATACATAATCAAGAATTATATAATTATTTTGGATATGTTCTCTTATGAAATGATGTCTAATTTCAATATGTTTTGATCTAGAGTACTGAATTAGATTTTTAGTTAGATTAATAGCACTAGTATTATAACATCTTATAAAAATTTTATTGAGTTTGATGCAAAAATCTTCAAGTTGTTGCTTAATCCATAAGATCTGAGTACAACAACTTCTGACTGTAATGTATTCGGCCTCGACCGTAGACAGTGCTACCGAGTTTTGCTTCTTGCTAAACCAAGAGATTAAGTTAACTCCAAAAAATTGGTAAGTTCAACTAGTACTTTTTTATCTAATTTACATCCAATAAAATCGACATCTGAATATCCTATTAAGTCAATTGATGAGTCCTTAGAATATCATAATCCTAGAATTTATATAACTTTTAAATATTTAAAATTTTTTTTAACTGCATTTAAGTGTGATTCTTTTAGATTTGATTGAAAGCGAGCACATAAACAAACACTAAACATAATATCTGGTCTACTAGCAGTTAAATACAATAAAGAATCAATCATCCCTCTATAAAATTTTGAGTCTATATTTTTACCTCCTTCATCCTTGTCAAGCTTACATGATGGGCTCATGGGTGCATCAATTGCTTTGGAGCTCTCCATTCTAAATCTTTTGAGTAGTTCTCTTATGTACTTGCTTTGGATGATGGAGATCTCTTTCTTTATTTGTTTAATTTAGAGTCTGAGGAAGAATATAAGTTTTTCCATCATGCTCATCTCAAACTCTCTTTGCATGAGCTTGGCAAAATCTTGACAAAGAGTTTCATTAGTAGACCCAAAAATAATATCATCAACGTATATTTGTATAACTAAGATACCATCATAATTTTTTTTAATAAAAAGGATTGTATCTATATTTCCTCTTGAAAAATTATTCTTAAGCAAGAATTTACTTAACCTTTCATACCAAGCCCTAGGTGCTTGTTTTAGACCATATAGAGCTTTATTTAATTTAAAAATATGATTAGAAAAAGTATGATTTTCAAAATCAAAGGATTGTTCTACAAAATTTTTTTTAGCAATATAACCATTTAGAAAAGTACTTTTGACATCTATTTAGAATAATTTAAAATTTATAAAGCATACATATGCAAGTAAAAGCCTAATTGCTTCTAATCTAGCAACAGATGCAAAAGTCTCATCAAAATCAATTCTCTCTTCTTGATTATAATCTTTTGCAACCAATCTTATTTTATTCTTAATTATATTTTCATGTTTATCTAGTTTATTTCTATATACCTATTTTGTACCAATTGCTGAAGAATTTTTATGTCTTGATACTAAAGTCCATACATTATTTCTTTCAAATTGATTAAGTTCTTCTTGCATTGCATTTATCCAATTATAATCTTTTCAGCTTCATCTATGATTTTAGATTCAAGATGAAAAATAAATATAAAATGATTGTATGCATCTCTAAGTGAAGAATGAGTTCTTACTCCATGTGTAGGATCACCAATGATTAGTTTCTTGGAGTGATTGTGATTATACCTCCATTTTTTGGATAGATCATTTGTACCTTGAGGTTGTTCTTGTTGTTCTTCACCTTCATCATCCTATTTGTTTTTATGTTCTTCATCATTTTGAATTGTTGAGTCTTTTAGGGTGAGCTCCTTCATCCCTTCTATAAGAGGATCTGCATCATCAATACCTTTATTCTTCCTTTAGAGAAGATCATTAGTCTCATCAAAAATAATATGTATTGACTCCGCTACTACTAAAGTTCTTTTGTTAAAAACTCTAAAAGCTTTGCTAGAAGAGGAATAATCAAGAAAACTAGCTTCATCAAATTTTGCATCAAATTTTTCTAATCTTTCTTTACCATTGTTCAAAACAAAATATCGGCAACCAAAAATGTGTAAATATGCAATATTTGATTTTTTTCCTTTTCAAAGCTCATAAGGTATTTTCTTTAGTATTGATCTAATTAAAGCATGATTTAATATGTAACATATCATATTAATTACTTCTGTCCAAAAGTACCTTAGGAGGTTGTTTGCACATAGCATGGTACGGACAATTTCTTCAAGGGTCCTATTTTTTTTTCTACTATCTCATTTTGTTGGGGTGTCCTAGGTGCTGAAAAATTATAGTCAATATCTTTTTCATCACAAAACTTTTCAAAATCTTGATTTTCAAATTCGATTCCATGATCACTTCGAATATGTTGAATTAAAAAATTTTATTAGTAACTTTTCGATAAAATTTTGAGAACACATGAAAAGTTTTATCCTTATGTGCCAAAAAAAAATTTCATGTAAAATGAGAGAAATCATCAATAATTACAAAGCCATATTATTTTCCACCCAGACTAGTAGTTCTAGTGGGTCCAAATAAATCCATGTGCAATAATTCTAATGGTGTTGGTGCAGAATTTTACCGACGTCGGAGAAGTTGGAGTTGAGATGACCACGGCCACCATCGAGACTTGCAAGGAAAGTCTAAACTGGAGTTGGGGGTGCTCCGACAAGACCCTCCGATGCTCAAGTCAGTACTCTGCTTTAATAAAAATGGAGCGCTCAAATGAGATTTTGACAGAGTTTTGAGATAGAGTTTAGAGCTTAGAGAAGAACGTATCTGGGGGTCCCTTTTTATAGACGAAGGGCGTAACTGATTGACAGCGACATCTGTAACCGTCTGGTAGTGCGCTGTTCAGGGCCACGCAGAGTTTATTATGGAGAGTAGTGGCGTCAGGGGGCCATTCAGGGCCATGTGGAGTTTGTTATGGAGAGTGGAGTGGTATCCGTTGTCGCGACTTACCAGAGGTGGAGGAGTCACGTGGAATCTATTACAGAAAGTGGAGTAGGGTAGTGGCCATTGTCGTGACTTGCCAGAGAGTTTGGATCTGACGACTGAAGCTCGGCTGAGACATCTGAAGGAGCGGAATGGCTCTCTATCTCTGTAATCTAAGAGAGGCTCGGATGTTTTTGAGATTGCTGATGAGTCCACTGTTGTCGGGTGCCTAGAGCGCTGATGCTGTAAGCGAAAGTCATCTGCTGCAGAAGCTCGGATGGAGACTTTCTGTTGGAAAAGTTTGGTTTCATGAGAAATTCGACAGAGGGTCGATCGGTAGTGGACATTAGATGACATTGTGGAGGTTCATCCGCTGGAGGAGTCTGGAGGATCTGTGGAAGTCCGGTTAGCATTGTTGAAGTCCGATTGACGCTATTGAAGGTTGATGGTTGGGGAGGTACGGCAGACACCAGAGGTGGTCGGCCGTTGTAGAAATCCAACTGCTGGAGCCCGTCTGTTGTAAAAGTTCATCCGAAATCTATCCGCTATGGAAGTTCAGACGGAGTTCGATTCTTGTAGAAGTCCAGATGGGGACTGCTTATTGAAGAAGCTCGGCTGAAGTCCACCTGTAATAGAAGTTCAGAAGGAATTCATTTACAATAGAAGCTCGGATGGAGTTCGCTTACAGTAGAAGTTCGAAGTAGACCGCTTGCAGTAGAAGTTCGGAGTAGACTGTGACCGGGAGAAGTCTAGAAGAGATTCGGAGAATAGTCGATCACTGTAGAGAATCAGCTGAAAGTGGAGTTCAGAGAGCATTTGGGACAGTCTGATAGATGAATGGAGAAGCTCATGATTGGAGAAGTTCGGATGGTATCATGGAAGCTCGGACGATCGGGGGAGTTTGAAAAGATGCCACACAAGGTTGAAAGCCAGAAGAGCCCTAGAAGGGTCGGCCTTTTACAAACTTCGGCTGGGATTATTTTATACCCAACACCAGTCTCCCTACTTTCGAGTTTGGGTTTCGAATGAAGGAAGTACAGAAAAATTTTTACAGTCGAAGTTGCCTCCCTCGATTTTCATACTCGGTTGTTTCCAGATATTTTGGCATTTGGCACGCTGGTGCTGGAGCCTTTTCAAATCAAGATGATCCGAAAAGATTTTTTCAAAATTTTCATCGGAGCATTGCTCTAGGTACGGCACAATAATGGTTCTGTCAGTTGCCAACCACTTTTAGCCACCTGCTATGGTGAGTGGGACACGCAGCAAGTGTAGATCGGCTAGAGGAGATCCGCAATCATTACTGCACTGAGTCCTGTTGCCTATTTAAACCCGCTCCCCTCCTCCAGGGATTTTACTTTGCCTGAGAGTCCTGTTGGTGCCCTTCTTCTTCCCCGAGAGTTCCATCCCTTTCAGCCTTAGGCGTTCTTCGAGTCGATCCCCATCTCTGCATCTTTGTACCTCTCAGACCAGCCTAGGTTAGTTCCAGAACTTCCCTCTTCTCTTTTTTTTTTGCTGTTCTTCTTCCATTTTCCCTCCTTTACATTCCACCTGTTTAGTTTTCTGCGAGCGCCCCATCTCTTATTTTTCCAATTTTTTCAGTACTTTTAGGGTTTTCACTTGATTTAAAATATCCTCCAACACTTCCTCCTCTAGCAGTTTTAGGAGTTCGTCCGTTTCAGTCCCACAAAACCCTAGCTCTGTAGAAGAACCTCATCTTATCTTTGTACCAGACACCATCTCCAGCTTTCTGACTCTGGAAGAACTCTCACTGATTAGGATTCAGTACGGGGTTCCTCCAGAGTATGAGCTGGAGTTTCCCGGGCCAACTGGCCGGGCTAGCGCTCCTCCCTCTGGCTGCTTCTGTTTATACCAAGAAGCTTTCCGCATCGGGCTTCGACTTTCGCTCCCACCTTTTGTCATCGCTCTCTTCTGCTTTTTAAATATTTTTTTAGTTTCTGTAGTGCTGAACTCCTTTAGATTTCTAATAGGGTTTCTTTCCCTCTGTCGCCTAGCCGAAGTCCAGCCAACCCTTTCTTTGTTTAGGAATTTCTATACTTTCAAGCATCACCCTTCGACAAAAGACTGGTGGTACTTCTCCCCCCAGTTTGGTAGAAAGGGGTTGTTGAAAGGCACCCCCTCTTCTATCCACAACTGGAAGGAAAGGTACTTCTACGTCCGATGCCCGACCTTGGAGCTGGGATTACCCCCCTGGGGCTCTCTGAGGGATTCCGTCCGTCAGGCTTCTAGCCTGGGAAGGGACGACCTCGAAGCCTCCAATAAGCTCGAGGCCTATCCAGCCCCCCTTCTCTCTGACCTTCTGAAGGAACAACTCTTATTCAACGTCGGCCTGAGCCTTCTTAATCCTACCGGTACTATCATTATTATATATATATTTTTTTTTTGCTGCTTCTCCTTTCTCTTATTCTATTTCTGAGCTGTGTTGATCTTCTTTTATTATAGACATGGACACAGGCATGGCTCGGAGGTTAGCCCAGGATCTCAAGACCAAAAGAGAAAAGGCGCCATGACTTTGGAGTTGGCGAAGAGAGCTAGGATAGAAAAGACGAGCTCGACCGTGCCTGCTCAGGTGGCCGTTGCCGTCGATGCCCCCTCTGACGTCGAGCCCGAAGTCCCCCAAGCCTCTTCACAGAGCCCCCCGACCGAGGTTCCTGCTCCAGAGGCTCGTCCCGAGGGAGCACCGGGGGCCGAAAGGAGGAGGAAGAAGAAGACCTTGGCTCGCAAGAGCCGCAGCCGCAAGGCTGCCATCGAGGGGGCCGACGGCTCTGAGGAAGATCTAGGGGAAAATCCCTTCAACAATAGGGATTTAATAAAGAGGCTGGTCGAAGGATGCATTCTGCCCGAGGTCGTCCACAGGATCGTCCATACTGATCTTGAGCAGCGGGTCTGGGACTCTCTGAGATCCTTTCTCGAGGTAGGTCAATTTACTTTTTTCTTCTTCTTGCTTCTTTACTTAGTTTACTCCTTAGCTTTTATATTGACTTTTTAATTGCTCTTGCAGATTGGACACCAGCTCATCACCAACGTCGAGGCGATGAAGAATGCCAAGAGGGAGGCAGCCCAGGTGGAGGAAGGTCGCTTGGCTAAGGCTGCCCGTCTCAAGGAGAAGATCGTCGAGGTTGCAAGTCTCTAGGAGGCACTGCAGAAGGAGGGACAAACCTCATCCGATCTGAGGGCCACCTTGGAGGAGGAAAGAAAGAAGGCAGAGGTCGAGGTCTCCGAACTGAAGGTGCAGGTCTCCGAGCTGAAGGCACAGATCCCATCCTTAGTCTCGAAGGCAGGGGCCCGAGTAGTGGAGGAGTTCAAGACCTCCTCCGAGATGGAGGATCTACAGGTTTAGTTCGGTCAGGATGCCTTCATCAAGGGCTTCGAACTCTGCCAAGAGAAGGTGGCTGGAAAGTTTTCTGAATTGGACCTCGGCTTCCTGGATGAGGCATCCGATGATGAAGCCAGACCTTCCAAAGTCGCTGCCGGTCCTCCTCCAGCCGGGACCTCCTCGACTGTCGCAGATGTCACGACCGACCTTCCGAGGGCACCGAGCTCCTCCACTTTTGTCCCAGAGGTCCAAAACCTCTAATTTTGTATTCTTCCTTTGTGGCGACTTTTCTTCATTCTCTTGTACTTAAAAATTATTTTATCAATGAAATTGGATTCTTCTTTACAGAGAGCTCTTTTTTCTTCTTCTCTTTTATTTTCTTGCACTGATTGGTGTTGTGACACTCTTGTTTCCCAACAATAGTGTCCTGTCGAAGCTCTTCCCCTGCCGTAGGGGATCCCTTTGAAGTTCATGATCTGGGATCTCAAAAGGAAAGTTCGTCACTTGACGAAGAAATCAAAGAAGCTGGATGACGAACTTCACTGACTAAGGAAGAGCCATTCGAAAGTCACTGCGGAGGCTACTCGCTTTCGGGACCTCCATAAAAAGGGTCTCATGGACTACACCTGGAGGAAGGCTGACTTCATGACAGAGCTTGAGGAACTCCAGAAACATGCCAGCGACCGATCTTGGACCCAGGCTTCCAAGATCAGTTTTCTTGAAGTCGAGCTGGCGGCCGCACGGGAGAAGATTGGCCAGTTGGAAGGGAGCTTGTCCTAGCTCGCAACTTAGGCCGATCGCGATCGAGACTAGTCGAAAAAATTTTTCGACCTTTAGAAGCAGCTGCAAGATGCTGAGGCGAACTTCAATACCTATCGAGTCGGCTGGTGCGGGCAAGTAAAGGACTACCAGAGGAAGCTCAAGATGACGACCGACGAAGTTGCCTGCCTTCAAAGGTAGTTGTCTGAGAGAGTCCAGTCCGCCTCTACACAAGACTCCGATGAGCTCCGCTCCTTGAGGGAGACCATGGAAGAACTATCTGTGGCCCTTGGGCAGGAGAAGGCCAAACTGCAGCAGCTGAAGATTTAACTGGCCTACGAGCAGCAGTCGGTAAAGGATGCCGAGGTGGAGTCCGAAGTTTTGAGGAAGAGGCTTCGGGAGTCGGAGGGTGAGAGTTAGCGGTTCCACCAGATGCATCTGGAGATGCTGTTAAGAAAGAAAGAACTGGAAGAAGAAGTCGAAAACTTAAAGCAATCCTCGATGATGGCTGGAACCAAGAGTTCGAAGTCTGAAGATGCTGAGCTTCCTTAGAGCTTCTTTACCTTTTATTCTATGTATTCTTTCCTTTTCTTATCATTTTTTTTTAGCCTTCAAAAGCTTTGTAATGTACACTTCACTAATGAAATGAAAAGAAAATTTTCTCATTACCTCGTCTACTCTTGCTTTGAGTTGTTGTTTACCGAACTTCTTTTATCTTTTGTCTTGTTCGATGTCGACGTTGTTTGAAGGTACCTGGTCGTCGCCGTGTTGATTCGCCCTTAGGGACTGGAGATTGTCGACAAGGGTTTTCTTCCTCGTTGAGATGAGGTCCCTTGAGTCTTTGATGTAGTTTGCTTTTACCTTATCACCGGTGTAGTTCGTCACTTTTTCTTTTTCTCTCTCATCTTTTTTTTTGTTCGAGTGAGGATTTTTTCTCTGCTCTTAACGGGGTCGTGGGAGTGTAGAGGAGCCATTGAGGAGGCCTTCCTCCTCGTCCGGTCTTGATCGATCGGGTCTTCATTTATGTCAGGACGAAATTCTCCTCCTGTTTCCGACACAGTCAATTTTAGCTTATGTTAGGACGAGGTTCTTCTTCTGTTCCTAACAGGACTATGGGGGCACGTAAGGGCCGTTGCAAGGGCCTCTCTCCTTATCCGATCTCTAGATAATCGAGCATTCGACTTTGCTCATGTTAGGATGAGGTTCTCCTCCTGTTCCTAACATGGCTGTGGGGGCACAATAGGGCCGTTGAAAGGGCCTCTCCTCCTATCCGATCTTTAGATAACCAGACCTTCGACTTTGCTCATGTTAGGATGAGATTCTCCTCCTATTCCTAACATGACTGTGGGGGCACATAAGGGCCATTGCAAGGGCCTCTCCTCCCATCCAATCTTTAAATAATCGAACCTTCGACTTTGCTCATGTTAGGACGAGGTTCTCCTCCTGTTCCTAACATGGCTGTGGGGGCACATAAGGACCGTTGTAAGGGCCTCTCCCTCCATCCGATCTTTAAATAATCGGGCCTTGAACTTTGCTCATGTTAGGACAAGATTCTCCTCCTGTTCCTAACATGGCTGTGGGGGCACATAAGGGCCATTGTAAGGGCCTCTCCCTCTATCCGATCTTTAAATAACCGGGCCTTCGATTTTGCTCGTGTTAGGATGAGGTTCTCCTCCTGTTCCTAACACGCTTAGTATTGATTGTCGGAAGGAGCTACTTTCTGTCATTATGAGCTCATGCCAAAAGAAAAGATATGCAAATATAAAAGAAACTTTTATTTAAGGCAAAGTTATTGGCAATACATTCATAGATTTTTCAAATTCCATAGCCGTGGAAGGTCTGCTCTCCGTCGGGGTCCTCCAGAGATGGAGTTGATGATGTCAATTGGAGGCCGATCTTCAGGCTGCTCCTCCCTCCTTGGTTGCTCCGGTTGCGGCAGGGCCCTCAACCGATCTTCCCTACCTTCAGATCGACATCGAATGAATCTATCGAGCTGACCTCATCTGATGAGCTCCTCGATCTCATCTCGGAGCTGAATGCACTCCTCCATGTTGTGGCCATGGTCATGATGATAGAGGCAGAACTTGTTAGGATTGCGCTTCTCGGGGTATATGCGCATCTTTTTCGGCCTCGACAGCTACTCTCTGACCTCCATCAGCACTTGGATTTTTGATGCGTTGAGAGGGGCGTAGCTGTGGAATCTTCCTGGGGAAGAGCCCCGTCGAACTCTGCGGTTCAAGCTTCTCTGCCTACAAGCTCGGGGAGGAGTCTAGACACGCTTATGTCCGGAGGGAGTTCGAGAACATGGCCGAGCTTCACTCGGCTCTTTTTCAACTACGGGCTTGCTGGAGTCTCCCACCTGCCGCTCCTTCGCGGCCTCCTCGTCCTTCATCTTGAAGGCTTCTTCTGCTCGGGCATATTCTTCGACCCGAGCTAGCAAATCAGCAAAGTCCCTGGGATACTTCTTTTTCAAAAAAAATAAAAGATCATTCTTTTGAAGACCATCCTTCAGGGCAGCCATTGCGATCGATTGGTCCAAGTTCTGGACCTCCAATGCGACGACGTTAAAACAGTTGACGTAAGCTCGGATGGATTCTCCCTCCTTTTGCTTGATGTTGATGAGGGACTCCGAGCCTCTTCAGGGACACCAGCTGCTGATGAAATGAGCAACGAACTGGTGGCTCATCTGATCAAAGGAGAAGATAGTACCCGACTTCAGTGCCGAGTACCAATTTCTTGCTGCTCCCTTCAAGGTAGATGAAAATGCTCGACACAGGATGGCATCTGGCATGCCATGGAGCAGCATCATTGTCTGGAAGGCTTCCAGGTGGTCAATCGGATCTGAGGTCCCATCATAGCTCTCGAATTGGGGGAGCTTAAAGTTCGACGGGATTGGCTCCTGCATGATCATTTAAGAGAAAGGAGGGTCAGTGCAGATGTCCTCACCGTAAGCAGTGGGAGCATGACGGAGCTCTTCGATCTGTTGGTTCATCTCCCGAAATCTTTGATCCAGGAGGTCCTCTCGAGGGTCTTCTGGTGGAATGGAGGTTGGGACTCTCCAGGGGTGGAATCATGATTGGATGGTGGGCTCTTCGCCTTCTGCTTCTCCTTTTCGGGGAAGATAGGGCGACTTGCCCAAGTGCTCCATCCAGTCGTCGGATTCTAGAACTCCGACGATGCTCTTTCCAGCGGCATTGATGCCTGCGGCTGCTGCTGCATGGCCTACACTGCTTCGGTGAGGCCCCTGATCTGCTGAACCAGTAAGTTAAACTGCTCCATGCCGACTGCTGTTGCCGGAGGAGGAGGAGCCTGAGAAATTAGAGACGAGGCCGGAGCTTGCGAAGCTCGCTGAGATCTGGCCACGGAGGTCATGGATCATCTGGTGGATGCCTTTCGGGGAGGCATCAGGTGGAGATTTGGCAGGAGAAGGAGAAGAAGATGTCGGAGAAGATGACTGGAGACAGTCCCGTTGAGCATTCCTTTAAGAATAAGGGTACTGCGAAGACACAGTCCCTTCCTCTAGTGCCAATTCTGTTGGTGCAGAATTCTACCGACGTCGGAGAAGCTGGAGTTGAGATGACCGTGGCCGCCACCGGAACCTGCAAAGAAAGTCTAAATCAGAGTTGGGGGTACTCCGACAAGACCCTCCGATGCTCAAGTCAGTACTCTACTTCAACAGAAATGGAGCGCTCAAATGAGATTTTGGCAAAGTTTCGAGATAGAGTTTAGAGCTTAGAGAAGAATGTATCTGGGGGTTTCTTTTTATAGACGGAGAGCGTAACTGATTGACTGCGATGTCTGTAACCACCTGGTAGTGGGCTGTTCAGGGTCACGTGGAGTTTGTTACGGAGAATAGTGGTCAGGGGGCCGTTCCAGGCCACATGGAGTTTGTTATGGAGAGTGGAGTGGTGTCCATTGTCGCGACTTGCCAGAGAGCAGAGGAGCCACGTGGAATCCGTTACAGAGAGTGGAGTAGGGTAGTGGCCATTATCGTGACTTGCCAGAGAGTTCGGACCTGACGACTGAAGCTCGACTGGGACATCTGAAGGAACGGAATGGCTCTCTGTCTCTGCAATCTAAGAGAGGCTTGGATGTTTTTGAAATTGCTGATGAGTCCACTGTTGTCGGGTGCCTAGAGTGCTGATGCTGCAGGCGGGAGTCATCTGCTGTAGAAGCTCGGATGGAGACTTTCTGTTGGGGAAGTCCGGTTTCATGAGGAATTCGGCAGAGGGTCGACCAGCAGTGGACTTTAGATGGCATTGTGGAGGTTCGTCTGCTGGAGGAGTCTAGAGGATCCTGTGGAAGTCCGATTGGCATTGTTGAATTCTGACTGATGCTATTGAAGGTTGATGGCTGGAGAGGTACGACAGACACCGGAGGTGATCGATCGTTGTAGAAATCCAATTGCTGGAGCCCATCTGTTGTAGAAGTTCGTCTGGAATCCATCCGCTATGAAAGTTCAGATGGAGTCCGATTCTTGTAGAAGTCCGGATGGAGACCGCTTATTGAAGAAGCTCGGCTAAAGTCCACCTGTAATAGAAGTTCGAAAAAAATTCATTTACAGTAGAAGCTCGGATGAAATTCGCTTACAGTAGAAGTTCGGAGTAGATCGTTTGCAGTAGAAGTTCGGAGTAGATCGCTTGCAGTAGAAGTTCGGAGTAGACCGTGGCCGGGAGAAGTCTGGAAGAGATTCGGAGAATAGTCGACCACTGTAGAGAATCGGTTGAAAGTGAAGTTCAGAGAGCGTTTGGAGCAGTCTGGTAGATGAATGGAGAAGCTCATGATTGGAGAAGTTCGGATGGTATTATGGAAGCTCAGACAATCGGAGGAGTTCGGAAAGACGCCACACAAGGTTGGAAGCCAGAAGAGTTCTGGAAGGGTCGGCCTTTTACGAACTTCAGCTGGGATTATTTTATACCCAACAAATGGCCTAGAAGTTGAAACAATATTTTTAGATTTGAATGATACTTTTATTTGTTTATCTAGTTGACATGCATCACAAATTCTATCCTTTTCAAAATTTAATTTAGGTAAACCGATAACCAATTCTTTTTTAATAAGTTTTGAAAGTGAATGCATGCTAATATGTGCAAGCCTACGGTGCCAAAGCCAATTAGTCTCATTAATTTTGACATTCAAAGCTACTAGGCATTACATGTTTATCTTGAAAAGATCATTCAAATCTACCATATAAACATTACCATGTCTATGCCCAACAAATTTAATGTCTTCTTCATTGGGACTAGTTACTATGTATAATGAAGATTCAAAAATGACTTTGTTCCCTTTGTCACAGAATTGACTAATGCTCAATAGATTATGTTTCAAACTATCTACTAACAAAATATTTTTAATATACTTAGAGGAAGTGATACCAATGTTACCTATACCAATGATTTTTTCTTTGCTATTGTCTCCAAAGGTGACCATCCTTCCATCTTTTGTATCATGTGTGATGAATTAGAATTCATCATTGGTCATGTGTCTTGAGCACCCACTATCAAGATATCATTTTTGATTTGTTCCTTGGGATGCAGGACACACCTACATACAAAAATTAAGTTATCACTTTAGGTACCCAAGCTTTCTTGGGTCGTTTTTGGTTAGTTACAGTGGTTCTTTTTGAAACCCATATTTTTTTCACATTAAAATTTTTAGATTTATTAGAGAAATAAGTATAGGATTTGTGTCCTACTTTATCACATTTAAAGCAAGTAGTATTTGAAAACTTGTTGCTTGTTGAGTTCGCATAGATATTTTTCAAAAATTTTTATTTTTTTAAAGGATTGTAGCCAAGACCGACTTTATCATAAATGGTCTTTTGACTATCAAGTATCATTTAAAGTTTAGTTGAACTAAGAGTAAATTTTTCTACCATAAGATTTAACTTAGCAATTTTATTTGTCAAGTTTAGATTTTCTTGTGTCAAGACTAATTTTTTATTTGAAAATATTTCATTTTTTTTAGTAAAGATTGATTCTTTGATTTTAATTCTTCATTCTTTATCCTTAACTTCTTTAGATCATCAACTAGATCATAAAATACTTTTTGAAGTTCTTCAAAAGTAAAGTCATCAGAAGTTTTAGTGTTTACCTCATTTTCATGTGCCATAAGGCACAAGTTGGCTTGCTCATGTGAATCTTCTTCTTCGGAGCTTGACTCATCACTATCACTCCAAGTAGCCATTATAGTCTTTTTCTTATACTTCTTGGGACCCTTCTTAAGTTGAGGACATTTAGATCTGAAGTGTCCTGACTTTTTACATTCCTAACAAATAAGGGGCTGCTCTTTATTCTTCTCTTTACTATGTTCTCCTTTTGTAGGTGGCCTCTTCCTCATCCCTTGTCTTCCTTTCTTCAAGAATCTTTTAAACTTTCTAGTGATGAGGGCCATTTCTTCATCTTGCTCTTCATTTTCAGTTTTTTCGAATTTCTCATCGAGTTGAGTAGTGAACTTGAGGGTGATTGTCCTCTTCTTTTTGACATCTTCTTCTTGGTATTGTTTCATGCTTAGCTCGTGTGTCATTAGCGATCCTAAAAGCTCTTCCAAGGGTAAAATATTCAGATCTTTGGCTTCTTAGATTGTAGTCACTTTGGCCTTCCACGTCCTTGGTAAAGACCTAAGAATCTTTCTCACAAGATCACTGTTAGAGTAAGACTTATCAAGACTTTTTAGACCATTAATAATATTTATAAAATGAGTAAATATTTTAGTTATTGATTCATCATGCTCCATTTTAAAGAGTTCATATTTATGCACAAGCATGTTAATTTTTGATTCCTTAACTTGATTAGTACCTTCATGTGTTACTTCTAATCTATCCTGTTGGAGCAAAAATCCGCTTGCGTCGGAGAGGCTGGAGTCGAGGAAGTCGCGGTCGCCGTCGGGACCTGCAAAGGAAGTCTAAACCGGAGGTGGGGTTGCTCCGGCAAGACCCTCCGACGCTCAAGTCAGTTCTCTGCCTCAACAAGAATGGAGTGATCGAACGGAGAATTTAGTAGAGTTTTTAGATAAAAAAGACGAGAGCTTAGAGAATAACGCATCTGGGGTCCCCCTTTTTATAGGCGGAGGGTGCCACAGACTGATAGCGACGTTCGTAACCGTCTGGTAGTGGGCTGCCCAGGGTCAGGTGGAGTTTGCTGCGAAGAGTAGTGGGGTGGACCCATGGCTATCACTGGGACATGCCACGTGGAGTCTGTCACGGGGAGTGGAGCGGCGTCTGTTGTCACGACTTGCCAGTGGATGAGAGAATCGTGCGGTATCCATCGCAGGAAGTGGAGCAGGATCGTGGCCGTTATTGTGGCCTGCCAGGGAGTAGTGGAACTGTGCGGAATCCACCGCAGGAAGTGGAGCAGGATCGTGGCCGTTATTGTGGCCTGCTAGGGAGTGCAGATCCGTCGGCTGAAGTTCGGTCAGCGGATAGAGCCCGGCTCCTGTAGGAGTCCGGGCGGAGTCTACTTGCGGTTGAAGTTGTTGGCGGAGTCTGGCTCCCGTAGAAGTCTGGACGAAGTCTGTCTGTAGCCGTTGGAGTCGAGGACGAAGCCCGACTCCCGTAGGAGTCCGGGCGGAGTCTTCCTGCAATTGAAGTTAAAGGCGAAGTCCGGCTCCCGTAGGAGACCGGACAAGGCTTACCGGCAGCTGAAGTTGAGGATGGAGCCCGGCTCCTGTAGGAGTCCGGGCGGAGTCTACTTGCGGTTGAAATTATTGGCGGAGTCCGGCTCCCGTAGGAGTCCGGACGAAGTCTGTCTGCAGCCGTTGGAGCCGAGGACGAAGCCCGGCTCCCGTAGGAGTTCGGGCGGAGTCTTCCTGCAATTGAAGTTAAAGGCGAAGTCCGGCTCCCGTAGGAGACCGGACAGGGCTTACCGGCAGCTGATGTTGAGGACGGAGCCCGGCTTCTGTAGGAGTCCGGGCGGAGTCTACTTGCGGTTGAAATTGTTGGCGGAGTCCGGCTCCCGTAGGAGTCCGGACGAAGTCTGTCTGCAGCCGTTGGAGCCGAGGATGAAGCCCGGCTCCCGTAGGAGTCTGGGCAGAGTCTTCCTGTAATTGAAGTTAAAGGCGAAGTCCGGCTCCCGTAGGAGACCGGACAGGGCTTACCGGCAGCTGATGTTGAGGATGGAGCCCGGCTCCTGTAGGAGTCCGGGCGGAGTCTACTTGCGGTTGAAATTGTTGGCGGAGTCCGGCTCCCGTAGGAGTCCGGACGAAGTCTGTCTGCAGCCGTTGGAGCCGAGGACGAAGCCCGGCTCCCGTAGGAGTCCGGGTGGAGTCTTCCTGCAATTGAAGTTAAAGGCGAAGTCCGACTCCCGTAGGAGACCGGACAGGGCTTACCGGCAGCTGATGTTGAGGACGGACCCCAGCTCCTGTAGTAGTCCGGGCGGAGTCTACTTGCGGTTGAAATTGTTGGCAGAGTCTGACTCCCGTAGTAGTCCGGACGAAGTCTGTCTGCAGCCGTTGGAGCCGAGGACGAAGCCCGGCTCCCGTAGGAGTCCGGGCGGAGTCTTCCTGCAATTGAAGTTAAAGGCGAAGTCCGGCTCCCGTAGGAGACCGGACAAGGCTTACCGGCAGCTGATGTTGAGGACGGAGCCCGGCTCTTGTAGGAGTCCGGGCGGAGTCTACTTGCGGTTGAAATTGTTGGCGGTGTCCGGCTCCTGTAGGAGTCCGGATGAAGTCTGTCTGCAGCCGTTGGAGCCGAGGACGAAGCCCGGCTCCCGTAGGAGTCCGGACGGAGTCTTCCTGCAATTGAAGTTAAAGGCGAAGTCCGGCTCCCGTAGGAGACCGGACAGGGCTTACCGACAGCTGATGTTGAGGACGGAGCCCGGCTCCTGTAGGAGTCCGGGCGGAGTCTACTTGCGGTTGAAATTGTTGGCGGAGTCCGGCTCCCGTAGGAGTCCGGACGAAGTCTGTCTGCAGCCGTTGGAGCCGAGGACGAAGCCCGGCTCCCGTAGGAGTCCGGGCGGAGTCTTCCTGCAATTGAAGTTAAAGGCGAAGTCCGGCTCCCGTAGGAGACCGGACAGGGCTTACCGGCAGCTGATGTTAAGGATGGAGCCCGGCTCCTGTAGGAATCCGGGCGGAGTCTACTTGCGGTTGAAATTATTGGTGGAGTCCGGCTCCCGTAGGAGTCCGGACGAAGTCTGTCTGCCGCCGTTGGAGCCGAGGATGAAGCCCGGCTCCCGTAGGAGTCCGGGCGGAGTCTTCCTGCAATTGAAGTTAAAGGCGAAGTCCGGCTCCCATAGGAGACCGGACAAGGCTTACCGGCAGCTGATGTTGAGGATGGAGCCCGGCTCCTGTAGGAGTCTGGGCGGAGTCTACTTGCGGTTGAAATTGTTGGCGGAGTCCGACTCCCGTAGGAGTCCGGACAAAGTCTGTCTGCAGCCGTTGGAGCCGAGGATGAAGTCCGGCTCCCGTAGGAGTCCGGGCGGAGTCTTCCTGCAATTGAAGTTAAAGATGAAGTCTGGCTCCTGTAGGAGACCGGACAGGGCTTACCGGCAGCTGATGTTGAGGATGGAGCCCGTCTCCTATAGGAGTCCGGGCGGAGTCTACTTGCGGTTGAAATTATTGGCGGAGTCCGGCTCCCGTAGGAGTCCGGACGAAGTTTGTCTGCAGCCGTTGGAGCCGAGGACGAAGCCCGACTCCCGTAGGAGTCCGGGCAGAGTCTTCCTGTAATTGAAGTTAAAGGCGAAGTCCGGCTCCTGTAGGAGACCGGACAGGGCTTACCGACAGCTGATGTTGAGGACGGAGCCCGACTCCTGTAGGAGTCCGGGCGGAGTCTACTTGCAGTTGAAATTGTTGGCGGAGTCTGGCTCCCGTAGGAGTCCGGACGAACCTTACCGGCTGTTGACGTTGGCGACGAAGCTCGACTCCCGTAGGAGTCCGGGCGGACCTCCTGGAGCCGATTCTGCTGAGGACTTCGGCTGTGGGTATTTTATACCGAACACCAGTCCCCCTACTTCCGAGTTTGAATTTCGAATGAAGGAAGTACAGAGAGGGATGGGCACAGCCGAAGCCGTCCCTTCGAGCCCTGCGCACTGCCGCCCCCAGATATTTTGGCATTAAATATGCGCGTGCTGGAGTCTTTTCGGATCGGGGCGATATGAAGCGATCCTTCGAAATTCTCGCCGGTACACTGGCCTAGGTACGGCGCCGTAATGGCCCTGCTGATTCATCAGCCTCTTTTAGTCGCCTGCCGGGGGGAGTGGGACACGTGCCGGGTGTGGACTGGCTTGGGGGGATTCACGATCATTATGGCGTCGGATCTCAGGGTCTATTTAAACCCGTCCTCCCACTTTTAGGTGCCCTATTCCATTTCAGAGTTTCGACCAGTGTCTGCCTTCTCTTCGAGAGCCCTGTTTCAGTGGGCATCTTCTCGAGCCGTAGGTGTCTTCCAAATCGTCTCTGTCTTCATCCCTCCGGTCCCTCAGAGCGATATAGGTTAGTTCCAGCATCTTCAACCTTCTTTCCCCCGCCTAGGGACCTCTTCTCTGTCATTATTTTTTTTTTTTTGCGTCCCTCCGAGTTAGCTTCCTGTGGCCTCTCGTCCCCCTTCTGTCCGTCTTCTTAGGGACCTTTAGAGCCCCCCTTCGAAACTACTCGAAATGTCTTCTGGCTCTTCTGCTCCCTGTAGTTCCGGGAGCTCTTCCGTCTCAAACCCCCAGGTCCCCGGCTCTGTAGACGAACCTGCGTCTGGGGTTGGGCTCCGCCCGGTTTTCGCGTCGGGCGCCATTTCATGTTCCCTGACCTCGGAGGAACTCCTTCTGATAAGGGTTCAGTACGGAGTTCCTCTAGAGTACGACCTGGAGCTGCCTGGCCCTTCTGACCGGGCCAGCACTCCCCCTTTCGGTCGTTTTTGTCTGTACCAGGAAGCGTTCCGTGTCGGACTCCGGCTTCCGCTTCCTTCCTTTGTTGTTGCCCTCTTCCGCTTCTTAGACATCTCCTTGGCTTTCGTGGCCCCGAATTCTTTTAGGTTCTTGATAGGATTTCTCTCCCTCTGCCACGTAGTCGAGGTCCAACCGTCCCTCTCCTTGTTTAGGCACTTCTATACCTTCAAGCGCCATCCTTCGGCGAAGGACTGGTGGTACTTCTCCCCCCAGTTCGGCAAGAAGGGGTTGCTGAAAGGTGCCCCTTCTTCGATCCACAACTGGAAGGAGAAATACCTCTTCGTCCACTGCCCGACCCTGAGACTGGGCCTGCCCCCTTGGGGCTCTCTGAGGGATTCTGTCCGCCGGACCCCCAGCCTGGGAGAGGACGACCTCCAGGCTGCCCGGAAGCTTCTAGCTTATTCCGCTCCTTCCCTTCCCAATCTTCTGAGGGAGCAGTTTCTTTTCAACATCGGCCTGAGTCCCCAGGATCCAGCGAGTATTCATCTTTTACCTTATCTTCTCTTTTCATGCCTTTCTTCTCTTCTTCTCTTTTTCTCCTCTATTTCTTTCTTTCTTTCTTTCCCTTTCTTCTTTTCTTCTCTCTCTCTTTTTTTTTTCGACCTTTGACTCTTGATTGATTGGTTTGCTTCTTTTCTTCTTTCCTTTTCTCTTTCTCTTTCTTTTTTTTTTTTTTTTTTTTTTTAGGAATGGACGCCGAAGCAGCGCGGATGCTTGCCAGGGGCCTTAGGGCCCACAAGAGAAAGGGTGCCGCGACCTCCGGATCAGCGAAGAGGGCCAGGGCAGAGGAGTCGAGCCTGGCTGCACCCGTCCAGGCAGCCCCGGCCATCGACATTCTCTCGGATGCCGAGCCAACGGCTCCCCAGGCCTCCTCGAGGAGTCCGCCGACTGGGGCCCCCATTTCGGGGGTCCGCTCCACGGAGGTGCCCATAGCCAAGAGGAAAAGAAGAAAATCGGTGGCATGCAGGGCGAGTAGCCGCCGAACTGCCGCGGATGAGTCCCTCTGCTCTGAAGAGGGGTCGGAGAATCCCTTCAATGATAGGGACTTGATCAGGCGGCTGATCGACGGTTGCATTCTGCCTGACGTCGTTGAGAGGATCGACCGTGCCGATCCCGAGCAGCAGGCCTGGGACTCTTTGGGGTCCTTCCTTGAGGTAAGCGAGCCTTCGTTTACATGGCTACTCGGCTTTTATTCTAATTCCCTGGCCGCCCTTGCAGATTGGGCACCAGCTCCTCGCCTATATCGAGGCGATGAGTCGCGTGAGGAGGGACATCCTCCAGGTGGAGGAATGCTGTCAGGCCGAGGTTGCTCACCTCCAAGCGAAGACGGCCGAAGTAGTCGCCCTCCAGGAGGCCCTGGAAAGAGAGAAGCGAGCCCGGGAGGAGGAGAGGCAGATCTTGGAGGAATCGGTGAGGAAGGTGGAGGCCGAGGTCGCCAACTTGGTCGAGCAAACTCCGGTCCTGGTCTTGGAGGCCAGAGCCCTTGCGGTGGAGGAATTCAAGGCCTCCGCAGAGATGAGGGACCTGAAGGTCCAATTTGGCCAGGAAGCATTCATTAAGGGGTTCGAGCTTTGCCAAGAGAAGGTGGCCAGAAAATTCCCAGAGCTCGACCTCAGCTTCCTAGGCGAGGAGTCTGAAGACGAGGCCGGTCCCTCGTCAGCCGCCACTGCTATCGCAGCCCCCGCATCGGGGACGTCGAGTTCTCCACCCCCCACCCCTGAGGTCTGAGACCTCGATCTTGTACCTTTATTTCATCGCAATTTTTCTTTTCTGTTTGTCTTCAAAAATCATTCAATCAATAAAGTTGAATTTCTTGTTGCGGACGGCTTCTCCTTCCCCCCCTCCTTCTCTCTGCTTTTCTTCCTACAATGAGTCATGCTTTGACGCTTTTGCCTTCCGATGGCAGTGCCCTGCAGAAGCGCTCCCCCTGCCCCTGGGGGTCCCACTGAAATCGACGATCCAGCGGCTGAAGAAGGAAGTCCTTCACCTGACAAAGAAGTTGAAGAAGACGGAGGGCGAGCTCCACAAATCGAGAGAAGGTCACTCTGAAGCCACCGCTGAGGCCACCCACTTTTGGAATCTCCACGTGAAGGGGATCATGGAGTATAGCCGGAGGAAGGCAGACTTCGCAAAGGAACTCGAGGAATGCAAGAAGAGCGCCAGCGATCAAATTTGGGCTCAGGCCGCCAGGATCAGCGCCCTCAAGGTGGAACTGTCAGCCGCGAAGGGGAAGATCGGCCAGCTGGAAGGAAATTCATCCCGGCTCTTGGCTCGGGTCGACGATGACCAGAGGTGGTCGAAGAAGGTCTCCGACCTTCAGCAGCAGCTTCAGGACGTCGAGGTGAGCCACGACGTGCAACGGGCTAGCTGGCGCAGGCAGGTGGAAGAATATAAAGGAAGATTCAGGGCGGTGGCCGACGAAGTCATCCGTCTCCAGAGGCAGCTGGCTAGCAGGGCACAGCTTACTTCCGCCCGAGATTCTGATGAGCTCCAAGCCCTAAGAGGCACTGTTGAGGGTATTTCTGTCTCCCTCAGGGAAAAGATAGCTGAGCTGCAACAACTGAAGATCCAGCTGGCATACGAGCAGCGGGCCGTCGTGGATGCGAAGGCGGAATCCGAGGTCTTGAGGAAGAGGTGTCGAGAGGCGAAGGCCGAGAGCCAGCAACTTCATCGGGCGCTCCAAGACACGCTGCAGAAAAGGAGAGAGCTAGAAGAAGAAATTGAGAATCTAAGGCAGTCCTGGTTAAGGGATGGAGTAGATAATTCTAGGTCGGAGGGAGCAGGGCCTCCTTAGAGCTCTTTTCGTTTTTCTATCTTTTCATGTATTTACTTCCCTTTTTGTCGCTTTGCCTTTCTTTCCTTGGCCTTCCGGGCTTTGTAGCGTGCAAAATGGAATTAAAAGGGTGTTTTGTGTTACCTCATCCGCGCGTTGCACTAAATTGCCGTCCGCCGAACTTTTCTCATCGTTTGACCTGTCTGATGTAGACGTCGTTGGGGGGCATCCGGTCGTCAACGCGTTAGCTAGCCTTTCTTATCGTACATGGCCGCAAGCCCGAGCTTGGCCGTCTGGGCTCCGCATAATTTTGGGGATGTCGTTGTCTTTCTAACCGGCGTCGAAAGTCTTCTTAGAGGCCGGGGGTGTTCGGTAGGAACTCCTCGTTTCAGTTGAGACGAAGTCCCCCCCTTCTCTTTTTTTTTTTTTTTTTTTTCGGTGCGGTTCATCCTTCATCTGTTCCCGTCGTAGTTCGTCATCCTTCCTTTTTAATTTTCCTCCTCTTCTCGGAGTGAGGGCCTTCCCCCCACTTTTCATGGGGTTGCATAGGAGCGAGGAGGTGCCGATGAGGGGCTTTTTCCTTTCACCCGATCTTGTTGGGCGACCGAGCTTCGCCACCATCAGCTCTCACTGCAGAAGTCGTGGGTGGAACCCGGCTCCCGTAGGAGTCCGGGTGGAATCTTCCTTGGCATCGTGTACGGAGCTCGGCTCCCGTAGGAGTCCGGGTGGAGTCTTCCTTGGCGTTGTGGACGGAGCCCGGCTCCCATGGGAGTCTGGGCCTTCCACTTTGCTCGAGCCAGGGTGAGGTTCTCCTCCCATTTTCGGCTTGGCTGTGGGGGTGCGTTAGGGTGCTGTAAGGCCTCTCCCCCCGTCCGGTCTAAAAGAATCGGGCCTTCGACTTTGCTCATGTCAGGACGAGGTTCTCCTCCTGTTCCTGACATGGCTGTGGGGGCACATTAGGGTGCTGTAAGGCCTCTCCCCCTATCCATTCTAAAAGAACCGGGCCTTTGACTTTGCTCATGTCAGGACGAGGTTCTCCTCCTGTTCCTGACATGGCTGTGGGGGCACATTAGGGTGCTGTAAGGCCTCTCCCCCCATCCAGTCTAAAAGAACCGGGCCTTTGACTTTGCTCATGTCAGGACGAGGTTCTCCTCCTGTTCCTGATATGGCTGTGGGGGCACATTAGGGCGCTGTAAGGCCTCTCCCCCCATCCGGTCTAAAAGATCCGGGCCTTTGACTTTGGTCATGTCAGGATGAGGTTCTCCTCCTGTTCTTGACATGGCTGTGGGGGCACATTAGGGCGCTGTAAGGCCTCTACCCCCATCCGGTCTAAAAGAACCGGGCCTTTGACTTTGCTCATGTCAGGATGAGGTTCTCCTCCTGTTCCTGACATGGCTGTGGGGGCACATTAGGGCACTGTAAGACCTCTCCCCCGATCCGATTTCGAGATAGTTGGACTTTCATTTCAGGTATGTTAGGATGGGGTTCTCCCCTGTTCCTAACATAACTTTGTTTCAGGCATTTGGAGGGGTCTTATCCAGTCGTAATAAATCCACACCAGATGGGAAGAGTATGTCAAGTAGAAAGAAATTTGGAGTCAAGGTGAAATCGTAAGTGATACATTTACAGATTTTCCGAGTTTCACGGTCGCGGGTGGCCCGCTCCTCCTTGAGGCCCTCCGGTGATGGAGTCGATGGTCCCGATGGGAGGCCGATCCCCGGGTTGCTCCTCCCTTCTTGGCGGTTCAGGCTGCGGAAGGGCCCTTGGCCGGTCTCCTCTACCCTCAGGCCTGCGGTGGATGAACCTGTCGAGTCGACCTCGCCGAATGAGCTCCTCAATCTTGTCCCGGAGCTGGATGCATTCCTCTGTGTCGTGGCCGTGGTCGCGGTGGTAGAGGCAGAACTTGTTGGGGTTGCGCTTCCCGGGGTGTGTGCGCATCCTCTCCGGCCTAGGGAGCTGCTCCCTGACCTCCATCAGCACCTGGGCCTTCGAGGCGTTGAGGGGGGCGTAGTTGCGGAATCTCCCTGGTGGGGAACCCAACCGAACCCCGCGATCCGGGCTTCTCTGCCTGTGCGCCCGGGGTGGAGTATGGGCATGCTTATGCCCAGGAGGGGATCGAGAACGCAGCCGGGCTTCCTTTGGCCTTTTCTCAACTGCGGGCTTACTCGAGTCTCCCACTTGCCGCTTTCTCGCCATCTCTTCATCCTTCATTTTGAAGGCTTCTTCCGCTCGGGCGTATCCTTCAGCCCGAGCCAGCAAATCAGCAAAATCTCTGGGATACTTCTTCTTCAGGGAGAACAAAAGATCATTCTTCTGAAGGCCGCCTTTCAGGGCGGCCATGGCGACTGATTGGTCCAAGTTCTGGACCTCCAGCGCCGTGATGTTGAAGCGATTGTTGTAGGCCCGTATGGACTCCCCTTCCCTCAGCTTGATGTTGATGAGGGACTCCGAACCCTTCCGGGGGCACCGGCTGCTGACAAAATGGGCCACAAATTGGTGGCTCATTTGGTCGAAGAAAAAGATGGTACCCGGTTTCAAAGCCGAGTACCAGTTCCTTACCGTTCCCTTCAAGGTAGACGGGAAGGCCCGGCATAGAATGGCATCAGGAGCACCGTGAAGCAGCATCATCGTCCGGAAGGCCTCCAGATGATCAACCGGGTCTGAAGTTCTGTCGTAGCTTTCGAACTGGGGAAGCTTGAAGTTTGGCGGGATCGGTTCCTGCATGATCATTTGGGAGAAGGGAGGGTCAGTACAAATATCCTCATCGTAAGCGGGAGGCGCATGGCGGAGTTCTTCGATCCACCGGTTCATCTCCTGGAGCCACCGGTCTAGGAAATCCTCTCGACTCTGAGTCTCGAGGGTTCTTTGGCAGAACGGAGGCAGGGATCTTCCAGGGGTGGAGTCGTGGTCTGATTGAGGGCTCTCTACCCTCGGGTTCATTTTCCTAGGAAGGATGGGGCGGCTGGCCCAGGTGGCCCGTCCCGCTGTCGGATTCTGGTGTTCTGGGGATGCCCTTATCGGGCGTACCGATGCCTGCGGCTGCTGCTGCTGCATAGCTTGCACAGCTTCGGTGAGGCCTCTGACCTACTGCGCCAGCAGGTCAAACTGCTCCGCATCGACCGCCGCCGTCGGGGGAGGAGGAGGAGGTTGAGAAACAGGAGGAGAGGCCGGAGCCTGAGATCTGGCCGTGGAGGTCGTGGACCGCCGCGTGGACGCCTTGTGAGGAGGCATCAAGTATGGATCCCATGGGAAAACAAGGAGTGGGTGTCGGAGGAGACGACCGGAGGTGGATCTGTTGAGCGCTCCTTCAAGAATAAGGGTACTGCGAAGACACAGGCCCCTTCCTCTAGCGCCAATCCTGTTGGTGCAAAAATCCGCTTGCGCCGGAGAGGCTGGAGTCGAGGAAGTCACGGTCGCCGTCGGGACCTGCAAAGAAAGTCTAAACCGGAGGTGGGGTTACTCCAGCAAGACCCTCCGATGCTCAAGTCAGTTCTCTACCTCAACAAGAATGGAGTGCTCGAATGAAGAATTTAGCAGAGTTTTTAGATAAAAAAGATGAGAGCTTAGAGAATAACGTATCTGGGTCTCCCTTTTTATAGGCGGAGGGTGCCACAGACTGATAGCGATGTTTGTAACCATCTGGTAGTGGGCTGCCCAGGGTCAGGTGGAGTTTGCTATGAAGAGTAGTGGGGTGGACCCGTGGCTATCACCGGGGCGTGCCACGTGGAGTCTGTCGCGGGGAGTGGAGCGGCGTCTGTTGTCACGACTTGCCAGTGGATGGGAGAATCGCATGGTATCCATCGCAGGAAGTGGAGCAGGATCGTGGCCGTTATTGTGGCCTGCCAGGGAGTAGTGGAACTGCGCGGAATCCGTCGCAGGAAGTGGAGCAGGATCGTGGCCGTTATTGTGGCCTGCTAGGGAGTGCAGATCCGTCGGCTGAAGTTCGGTCAGCGGATGGAGCCCGGCTCCTGTAGGAGTCCGGGCGGAGTCTACTTGCGGTTGAAGTTGTTGGCAGAGTCCGGCTCCCGTAGGAGTCTGGACGAAGTCTGTCTGCAGCCGTTGGAGTCAAAGATGAAGCCTGGCTCCCATAGGAGTCCGGGCGGAGTCTTCCTGCAATTGAAGTTAAAGGCGAAGTCCGGCTCCTGTAGGAGACCGGACAAGGCTTACCGGCAGCAGATGTTGAGGATGGAGCCCGGCTCCTATAGGAGTTCGGGCAGAGTCTACTTGCGGTTGAAATTGTTGGCGGAGTCCGGCTCCCGTAGGAGTCCGAACGAAGTCTGTCTGCAGCCGTTGGAGCCGAGGACGAAGCCCAGCTCCCGTAGGAGTCCGGGCGGAGTCTTCCTGCAATTGAAGTTAAAGGCGAAGTCCGGTTCCCGTAGGAGACCGGACAGGGCTTACCGGCAGCTGATGTTGAGGACGGAGCCCGGCTCCTGTAGGAGTCCAGGCGGAGTCTACTTGCGGTTGAAATTGTTGGCAGAGTCCGGCTCCCGTAGGAGTCCGGACGAAGTCTGTCTGCAGCCGTTGGAGCCGAGGACGAAGCCCGGCTCCCGTAGGAGTCCGGGCGGAGTCTTCCTGCAATTGAAGTTAAAGGGGAAGTTCGGCTCCCGTAGGAGACCGGACAGGGCTTACCGGCAGCTGATGTTGAGGATGGAGCCCAGCTCCTGTAGGAGTCTGGGCGGAGTCTACATGCGGTTGAAATTGTTGGTGGAGTCCGGCTCCCGTAGGAGTCCGGACGAAGTCTGTCTGCAGCCGTTGGAGCCGAGGACGAAGCCCGGCTCCCGTAGGAGTCCGGGCGGAGTCTTCCTACAATTGAAGTTAAAGGCGAAGTCAGGCTCCCGTAAAAGATCGGACAGGGCTTACCGGCAGCTGATGTTGAGGACGCAGCCCAGCTCCTGTAGGAGTCCGGGCGGAGTCTACTTGCGGTTGAAATTGTTGGCGAAGTCCGGCTCCCGTAGGAGTTCGGACGAAGTCTGTCTGCAGCCGTTGGAGCCGAGGACGAAGCTCGGCTCCCGTAGGAGTCCGGGCGGAGTCTTCCTGCAATTGAAGTTAAAGGCGAAGTCCGGCTCCCGTAGGAGACCGGACAAGGCTTACCGGCAGCTGATGTTGAGGACGGAGCCCGGCTCCTGTAGGAGTCCGGGCGGAGTCTACTTGCGGTTGAAATTGTTGGCGGAGTCCGGCTCCCGTAGGAGTCCGGACAAAGTCTGTCTGCAGCCGTTGGAGCCGAGGACAAAGCCCGGCTCCTGTAGGAGTCCGGGCGGAGTCTACTTGCGGTTGAAATTGTTGGCGGAGTCCGGCTCCCGTAGGAGTCCGGACAAAGTCTGTCTGCAGCCGTTGGAGCCGAGGACAAAGCCCGGCTCCTGTAGGAGTCCGGGCGGAGTCTTCTTGTAATTGAAGTTAAAGGCGAAGTCCGGCTCCCGTAGGAGACCGGACAGGGCTTACCGGTAGCTGATGTTTAGGACAGAGCCTGGCTCCTGTAGGAGTCCGGGTGGAGTCTACTTGCGGTTGAAATTGTTGGCGGAGTCCGGCTCCCGTAGGAGTCCGGACGAAGTCTGTCTGCAGCCGTTTGAGCCGAGGATGAAGCCCGGCTCCCGTAGGAGTCCGGGCAGAGTCTTCCTGCAATTGAAGTTAAAGGCGAAGTCCGGCTCCCGTAGGAGACCGGACAGGGCTTACCGGCAGCTGATGTTGGGGACGAAGCCCGGCTCCTGTAGGAGTCCGAGCGGAGTCTACTTGCGGTTGAAATTGTTGGCGGAGTCCGGCTCCCGTAGGAGTCCGGATGAAGTCTGTCTGCAGCCGTTGGAGCCGAGGACGAAGCCCGGCTCCCGTAGGAGTCCGGGCGGAGTCTTCCTGCAATTGAAGTTAAAGGCGAAGTTCGGCTCCCGTAGGAGACCGGACAAGGCTTACCGGCAGTTGATGTTGAGGACGGAGCCCGGCTCCTGTAGGAGTCCGGGCGGAGTCTACTTACGATTGAAATTGTTGGCGGAGTCCGGCTTCCGTAGGAGTCCGGACGAAGTCTGTCTGCAGCCGTTGGAGCCGAGGACGAAGCCCGACTCCCGTAGGAGTCCGGGCGGAGTCTTCCTGCAATTGAAGTTAAAGGCGAAGTTCGGCTCCCGTAGGAGACCGGACAGGGCTTACCGGCAGCTGATGTTGAGGATGGAGCCCGGCTCCTGTAGGAGTCCGGGCGGAGTCTACTTGCGGTTGAAATTGTTGGCGGAGTCCGGCTCCCGTAGGAGTCCGGACGAAGTCTGTCTGCAGCCGTTGGAGCCGAGGATGAAGCCCAGCTCCCGTAGGAGTCCGGGCGGAGTCTTCCTGCAATTGAAGTTAAAGGCGAAGTCCGGCTCCTGTAGGAGACCGAACAGGGCTTACCGGCAGCTGATGTTGAGGACGGAGCCCGGCTCCTGTAGGAGTCCGTGCGGAGTCTACTTGCGGTTGAAATTGTTGGCGGAGTCCGGCTCCCGTAGGAGTCCGGACGAACCTTACCGGTGGTTGACGTTGGCGATGAAGCTCGACTCCCGTAGGAGTCCGGGCGGACCTCCTGGAGCCGATTCTGCTGAGGACTTCGGCTGTGGGTATTTTATACCCAACACATCTTATATTTTCTTAGTTGACATACATGTTGAAATGCGATTAAACTCATTAGCATCTAAAGCATAATATAAAATATTCATGGCTTTAGCATTAAGTTGAGCCATTTTTTTGTCAACCTCATCCCATTCTCTTTCAGATTTGGTTGATTCTACACCATCAATTATCTTAGTGGGTGTGTGTGGTCCATTAACTATGATACTGCACATATCATAGTCAAGTATCTGAATAAAAATTTTTATCCGAGCTTTTCAATAGGTACAGTTTGACCCATTGAAAAATGAAGGTCGATTTGTGGACTGCCCCTCGACTAGTGAAGCACCAACTTGAGTTGCCATAGATCTTTAGCTCTTTGATGGTTAAATCTGTAGGAATCAGATCTAGGGTTTCAGAGTTAGATCTTGAAACTTTTTCAAGATCAGACAATGGAAGACTAAAATAAATCAAAATTTATTTTCTAAAACTAAAGAATCTCTAGATCTAAGATCCTATTACATAATTATTATATAGCATTAAATCAAAAATTAAAATATATAGAGCATGAACTACATGTTGATCATATCAACATGTTTCTATACTACATCTAATATATGTATTAAACAATAGATCAGATCTATTACCTTGCAAGTTAGATGTTCTAACCTTGCTGATCCGAGCTTGAGGATGATATTGCAAACCGTACACACATCCAATTTCTAGGAGTCATCCACACGAGCCTATGAATCTCGACCAGAAGTCTTACTTCAGGAAATCAATACAGTGTGCTAGTACTGCGCTGATCCTTCTTCGATGGTTGATCAGGTACCTCTTTCTTCTTGATTTGGACTCTTCCAAAGATGAGAAGTAGGAGGAGGAGTTTCAAATCTGAGATGCTCTCAGAAAACTCAAGATGGAGGAAGGAAAGAGATGAAACTAACAACCCTAGAAGAAGACCCTCTTCTTCTTCTCTTTACTCTCTCCTAGACACCTTGTCTTGTGTCTATGATATCTCCATGACCCAAAAGTTTTTCTCTCTAATTTTTGGATACTCTAAAGAAATTTTAAATCTCTATGCATTTCAAAAATTTTATGAAGAAACTCATTTTATAGAGAGAGATATGATAGAGTCCTTGTCTAGGTCAAATACCTAGTCAAGGCTTATCCAAACATGGCAAGATAAGGGGCGTCCAACTCTTGGGTGCCTCCTCCTTATTTTTGTGCATGGACCATCAAAAAAGGGTACACAATATGTGCCCTAAAAGTCACAAAAATCTCAAAAAACATCTGAGTAAATTCGGTGCAAAAAGGAAAGAGTTTTGGATTTTTAAAACTCTATCTTATAGAATTTAAAATCCAAAATTATTCTTACTTTGATTTGATCCACAACCACTTTCCATGTATGAAAGAAGAGAGGAAACCTTTTGAATGTGGGAAAGATCTGGGAGAGGGCTTTTGTCGCACAAAATAAGAAGAGATTGGCATGGAATAAGAGAGAGGGCGTGGGGGGGCTTATGTGGCGCAAGGTGGAATCCTAGTCTTACTAGGATTCTATCTTATGACTTGTTTTAATTTGGTTTTTCAAACCAAATCAAATCAAAATTAGATCAACCTAATTAAAAGAGATCTTAATCTAATTAAAAATCTAATTTAATCAGATTAAATTAGATTTAAATCTGATTTAATTTTCTAATCAAATTAAAAATTAGGTTGACCCAAGTCCTAATTGAACTAAGACTAGTTTTTTTCTTGCACTTAGCTTATCCAATAAACCAATTGGACTTGATCTAATCAAGTCCAAACTAAATCTAATTAAATTATATTCAATTAGACTTAATCTTAGCTCATTGGCTTAATCAAATTAAGTCAATTAGTAATCAAATTGCAAATCGATCCTCCTACAACACTTGCACTAGGTTAAATGTCAATCGTATTGATCATTTAATCCTAGAATGATTCTTAATCGTTGATCAACCATTCGATCGGATCATGAACTCTAATATGTGTGACCTCATAGGTCCAAACCTAAGTCGATAGCACAGAAATAAATTTTTGCACCAATCGAAGTGATCATCTAGCAATGGTACCCGATGATCGGATAGGTCGAATGTATAGAACAATATCCTTAGAACCCATGCGAATATAGTTTTCATATAATTCATTTTCTTGACCAAAATGATCATAGGATACCTCAGAGTTCAACTGTTAACTCTGATCAGGTTGTCCACATTGTATTTCAAAATATCAAATCCATCTGATAGATTACCCTGGCCAAAGTTTTGCTAAATTGAAATACAGTGACTCATTCTTCTCCAACTCTTGGAGTGGTCAATCGCATCTCGATCACACTCTGACTTTACAAGTACTTGACCATACCCAGAAGCCTTCCATCACTGAATTAGAAATTCAATTAGTCCAGTACCAAAGCACAGTGAGTTGCTTGCAAGTCACTGAGGCGATCTCAGGTCTAAGGGACACTTATACCTATATCCCATCAGAGACATTCTCGATAGTAGAATGCTCTGGAGTTGGTCATGTTCAATGATGATGTACCCTTACATCTCACCTGTATGCCATACCAATGTCTCCACACTCTTTGGTTAAGAGGATAACCAACCCATATGGCCTACAGCGACTTATGCTCGATAGAAGTTGTCGTCTTTATTAACAGCCTATCATTTGGTCGTGAACAGTTTTAAGGACTAATCAATAAATCCTCTCTTTATCGAATCTAAATAGTCTTAAGGACTTCATCATAACAATGGAGTTCATTAAAAGATGAAAGCTTACGATGAAAATATTAAATATATTTTATTTATTAACAAATCAATTACAATACTTGGTTGCTCAACCATCAACAGTTTGACGATTGACTTTTGGAACATATTTTCCAACAACTCTCACTTGTCCTAAAGCTACTCGGCACAGTATCTAATGCCCATCTTCGACTTATGGTTATCGAACTCCTTTATTGCCAGGGCTTTAGTGAAGCGATCGACCAAGTTCTCTTTTTCATCGCTCTTCTGATGGTCGACGTCACCTCGATCCATGATCTCCCAGACCAAGTGGAAGCGACGCAAAATATACTTCATCCACTGGTGTGCTTTGGATTCCTTCACTTGAGCTATGGCACCAGTGCTGTCGCAGTAGAGCAGGACCAAACCATCGAGGGAGGGTGCTACTCTGAGCTTGGTGATGAATTTTTTTAGCCATATAGCTTCCTTCGCGGTATCTGATGCTGCGATGTACTTCACTTCACAAATAGAGTCTGCCATAATATGCTGCTTGAAACTCTTTCAGTAGATGGCTCCACCATTCAGAGTAAAGATATAATCTGACACGCTTCTGCTGTCATCATGGTCAGATTGAAAGCTGGTGTCTGTGAATCCCACAAGTTTCAGATCTGACTCGCCATAAACCAACCATTGGTCCTTAGTATTTCTCAAATACTTAAGGATGGCTTTAACCACTTTTCAGTGATTTTTTTTGGGATCAGATTGGTATCTACTCACTACTCCTAGTGAGTATGCCACATCTGATCTTATACATATCATGGCATATATGATAGATCCCACGGTCGAAGCATATGGGACTCTACTCATACGTTTTCTCTTTTCAGGAGTTGTCGGACAATCCTTCTTAGAGAGAAAAATTCCATGGCCTATCGGTAGATAGCCCTTCTTGAAATTCTCCATGCTGAACCTCTTCAGCACAGTATCTATGTACGTGGATTGGGATAATCCAAGTATCTTTTTAGATCTATCCCTATAGATCTTCATCCCTAGAATGTAGGATGCTTCACCCAAGTCCTTCATGGAGAACTACGATGACAACCAAACTTTTATGCCCTATAGTGTAGGGATGTCATTCCCGATTAAGAGAATGTCATCCATGTATAAGACAAGGAATACCATAACTGGATCATTTGCCCATTTATAGATGCAGGACTCTTCTCCATTCTTAATGAAGCCATACATTTTGATCATCTTATCAAAATGCATGTTCTAACTCCGAGAAGCTTGCTTCAATTCATAAATGGATCTCTAAAGCTTGTACACCTTGGACTCATCTGTGGATGTAAACCCCTCAGGTTGTATCATATACACCTCTTCGGTCAGCTCTCCATTCAGAAAAGCTATCTTTACATCCATTTGCCAGATCTTATAATCTAGATGGGCAGCTATTGTAAGCATTATCCGAATGGATTTGAGCATTACCGTAGAAAAAAATATCTTGTCATAGTCAATACCATAACGATAACGATACCCCTTGACAACCAGACGGACTTTATAGGTCTCCACCTTTCCGTCTGTGCCCCTTTTCCTTTTGAACACCCATTTATACCCAATGGGTTTAACCCCTTCAGGTGGGTCAACCAATGTCCATATATCATTGACCTTCATGGACTCTATTTCGAATTTCATGGCTTCAAGCTATTTCTCGAAATCAGGTCCCTGCATTGCATCCATATAGGTGATTGGATCTTCATCGTTCTCATCAAGTTTGATGGGATCATCATCCCGGACCAAGAAATAGTAGTATCTGTCCGATTGATGTGGTACTCTACCGGATCGCCTTAATAGTGCAGGTACATTGGGCTCTGAATATGATCTAATCAAATCTAACTCAGGTTCAGCTATTGATGTCGGCCCTTCTATCTGTTGAACTTCATTAAGTTCAACCTTAAAGGCAACGATTTCTTCACCAAGAAACTCCTTTTCTAAAAAGATTGCTTTAAGGCTAACAAACACCTTTTGTTCATCAGCATGATAGAAAAAATATCCTTTGATCTCTTTGGGGTACCCGATGAATATGCATTTGTTAGACCTAGGTTCAAGTTTGTCTGTGACTAATCGTTTGACATAGGCCAGGCACCCCCAGACCTTAAGGTGTGAAAGTGCTGGCTTACGCCCTGTCCATATCTCATATGGAGTCTTAATTACAAACTTACTTGGAACCCTATTTAGCAGATAATAGGCCGATTCGAGTGCATATCCCCAGAAGGATATCAGCAAGCTGGCAAAACCCATCATGGATCGGACTATGTCTAACAGAGTTTGATTTCTCTTTTCTGACACACCATTATGCTGTGGTGTTTTTGGAGGAGTCCATTGAGAGAGAATCCCATTCTTTCCTAGATATGTGAGAAACTCACTAGAAAGATATTCTCCTTCTCGATCAGATCGAAGAGTTTTAATACTCTTCCCAATTTATTTTTTTTTTTACTTCACTTCGGAATCGTTTGAACATTTCAAATGAATCCGACTTATGTTTTATCAGATAGACATATCCATATCTGGATAGATCATCCATGAAAGTTATGAAGTAAAAATATCCACCTCTAGCACTTGTGCTCATGGGCCTGCATACATCAGTATGTACTAGGCCCAAGAGCTCAGTAGCTCTCTCACCTTTTCCAATAAAAGGTGACTTGATCATTTTACTAAAAAGACAGGACTCACAGGTTGGAAGTGATTCACAATCACTGACTTCGAAGATTCTCTCTTGAGTCAACCTGTTTATTCTGTTCTTGTTTATATGACCTAGCCTATAGTGCCATAAGTAGAAATCTGACACACACTATTTAATCTAGGATGCTTGTCAGTAGAATAGACTTTTATCGGGCTTGATCTTTTTGGTCTGGCCCTGCACTGATATCCTAGCCTGAACTTGCACCTTCTTCACTTTCTTCTTCTTGTTCTTCTTCTCTTTTTTAAAAAGTCAAGAACCAGAAGACGAACCTCCCACTAAGTTCACCGACTCCTTGTGGAGTTGGTGATCCTTCTCAAAGTTCTGAAGCAACCCCAGTAACCCGTGGTAGTTCACTTCAGGCTTTGTCATTCTATAATGAGTGAGGAATGAAAGATAGGACTTGGACAGCAAGTTTAGTATTGCATCTTTCCCAAGCTGCTCATGCAAGGGAAAGTTGAGCTTGCTTAATCGTTCCATCAGCTCGATCATGTACAATACATGATCAGTGGTAGAGGCACCATCCCGTATTTTGGCATTGAAGATGGCACAACTAGTCTTGTACCTCTCCACATCATCGGGTGTGCCAAAGTCATCCTCCAACACTTGAAGCATGTTCTTTGGTTGAGCCATCTCGAATCTGCGACTGAACTCGTCGCTCATGGCAGTCAGCATGATACAGCGCACCGTGGTTCGATTACTGAGCCACTTCTGGTAAGTATCTCTGACTGTTCTATGTGCATTGACAGCTGGCTCCTCATGTGCAGGATCCATTATCACATATAGGATCCATTCATGCTCCAGAACTATCTTCAACTTTCAGTACCAGCTACCGAAGTTGGGTCCCACCAACTTATCATTGTCCAACAATGATCGGAGCGATAAGAAAGTGGCCATATCTGCATAAAAGAAAACCATAACCTAATTAGTAATTGATTCATTAAACCTAAAGATTTGGACTTTAATCAAAAAGTTTCTCCTACTATTTTATTCAAATTGGTAGCCTCTACCTCCAATTCGAGGAATTACCCTAATTCCTCAGTGGGTACTAGAATCCACTTAGACTGCACACAAGCCCAACTTTGGTTGGCCAACCCATGTACATCTAAGGGTAGGTTCATAACCAATTATTTTTCTCAATAATTTCTAATAATTTTAATTTTATCTCAGAAACCTAATCAGTAGGCTTTGGCCTCCACTGTAAGGATCCGGTTAGGTCCAACCATTAACATGACCATACTTGGTGCATCTAACCAACGAATGATTAAGCCCAACTTTGGTTGGCTCACCTAACCACCATCAGAGAGACACTTCCAAGTCATCATATGATGAGTGATAATTTCATTAGTCAACAAGCACCAAGCCTTTGGATCTGCAATGATTATTGAGTTAATGGACTCATTATCAAACATCTTAATGGGAGGCTATGACTCAGTTATCTCCATAACTTTATCATTTTAAGGACATAATAATTTTAGAGGATTTAAATGATTTAGAGGATGAGGTCAGATGAACCAGCTTATCATGATCCTCCCACTGGCTTCACCAAGTCAGCTTAAGGGAGACCATTAAAAGGGTTGGTCTAGGAGTACCTAAATCAGTCACACTGATTTACCTAGCTGACATGGATCAGCTCTAATAGTTAAGTGATCCGATCAAAACATAATTTCACTAAGAGGCTAGGTAAGTTCGATCAGCGGGAGGGTCGGCCAAAACTTGCCTTAGACACCATCAAAAATGGCCAGGTAAGCGGGCTCTCAATTAAAAATCACCGGTCTGATTTACCTTAGACACCAACTGATTTAATTAGTTTCGATTAGATCAACCTAACAGTTCATGCTAGACTGCCTAGCTAAGAATCAAGTCCATTTGGTTCTCGTTAAAGACATGGACTTGACCAACTATAACTATTGTAATTGATTTAGAGAATCCTTGACCTAATCTAAGACAATAATTGATTAGATTTAGTCAATTCTGTAATTAAGTCCATCTTTAATCTAACCATAGGTCTAACTCAATTAATGGACCTAATTCTCACTAACCCATTAGTCCAATGTGTTATGGTTTGTGTCTTAGGTTCTTCAATTTACAATCCTAGAACCTAATCAAACAACTTCTTAATTCTTAATTAAGTTTTGGGCTGAGGGTTGGGTTCGACTTTTCAAAAATAATTTTTATATTTATAAAATAATTTTATAATATGGTTCTACCAACTATATTGTATGTTTGATTCATAATCAAGATGCAAGTGAAATAAACATGAAACTACTTTAGATCTAATCTAAGCAGGTTCATGTAATTGAAACAATTTCAACTTTAAACAATTTTTTTGCACAAAAATTATTAACAAAGAGATTTTATTTTAAATTTAAATATTTTTTAAATCTAATAAATTATAAATTTAATCTAGATCATATCTAACAAATTTATGATTAAAGATAGATCTACATGAACTAGGACAACCTTTGCACTGTAAGGGGTAAACCTTACAACAGGACAACCTTGCAGTTCGTGATTGATCTAAAATTTTAATTTTAGATTTAATAATCAGATTATAAATTAAATTTAATCTAAAAAATAATCTAAATATGTATAAATAATTATATAATAAATAACCTTAGGCTCTGATACCAATTGTAGGAACCAGATCTAGGATTTCAGGGTTAGATCTTGAAACTTTTTCAAGATCAGGCAGTGGAAGACTAAAATAAATCAAAATTTATTTTTTAAAATTAGAAAATTTTTATATCTAAAATTTTATTACATGATTATTACATAGTATTAAATAAAAAATTAAAATATATAGAGCATGAACAACATGTTGATCATATCAACATGTTTCTATACTACATCTAATGTATGTATTAAACAATAGATCAGATCTATACTACATCTACGTTCTAACCTTGCTGATCTAAGCTTGAGGATGATGTTACAAACCGCACATACATTTGGTCTCTAGGAGTCATCCACATGAGCCCACGAATCTCGACCAGAAGTCCTGCTTCAGAAAATCAGCACAGTATGCTAGTACTGCACTGATCCTTCTTCAATGGTTGATTAGGTGCCTCCTTCTTCTTGATTTGGACTCTTCCAAAGATGAGAAGTAGGAGGAGGAGTTTCAGATCTGAGACATTCTTAGAAAACTCAAGATGGAGGAAGGAAAGAGATGAAACTAACAACCCTAGAAGAAGACCCTCTTCTTCTTCTCTTTACTCTCTCCTAGACACCCTGTCTTGTGTCTATTATATCTCCATGACCCAAAGGTTTTTCTCTTTGATTTTTAGATGCTTGAAAGGTCTCTCAAATCTCTATGTTCTTCAAAAATTTCATGAAGAAACTCATTTTATAGAGAGAGATATGATAGAGTCCTTGTCTAGGTCAAATACCTAGTCAAGGCTTATCCAAACATGGCAAGATAAGGGGCGCCCAACTCTTGGGTGCCTCCTTCTTATTTTCATGCATGGACCACCAGCAAAAGATGTACAATATATACCCCAAAATTTATAAAAAATTTTAAAAAAATCTGGATAAATTCGGTGCAAAAAGGAAAGAGTTTTGAATTTTTAAAACTCTATCTCATAGAATTTGAAATCCAAACTTATTCTTACTTTGATTTGATCCACAATCACTTTTCATGTATGAAAGAAGAGAGAAAACTTTTTAGACATGGAAAAGACCTGGGAGAGGACTTTTGTCACACAAAATAATAGAGGATTGGCGTGGAATAAGAGAAAGGACGTGGGGGGGGCTTATGTGGTGCAAGGTGGAATCCTAGTCTTACTAGGATTCTATCTTATGACTTGTTTTAATTTGGTTTCTCCAACCAAATCAAACCAAAATTAGATAAACTCAATTAAAACAGATCTTAACCCAATTAAAAATCTAATTTAATCAGATTAAATTATATTTAAATTTGATTTAATTTTTTAATCAAATTAAAAATTAGGTTGACCCAAGTCCTAATTAAACTAGGACTAGTCTTTTTCTTGCACTTAGCTTATCTAATAAATGAATTGGACTTGATCCAATCAAGTTCAAACCAAATCTAATTAAATCATATTCAATTAAACTTAATCTCAGCCCATTGGCTTAATCAAATTAAGCTAATTAACAATCAAATTGCTAATCAATCCTCCTGCAACACTTGCACTAGGTTAAATGTCAATCGTATTGATTATTTAACCCTAATATGATTCTTAATCATTGATCCACCATCCGATCGGATTATGAACTCTAATATGTGTGACCTCATAGGTCTGAACCTAAACTGGTAGTACAGAAATAAATTTCTGCACCAATCGAAGTGACCATCTAGCAATGGTACCCGACGATCGAATAGGTCGAATGTATAGAACAACATCTTTAGAACCCATATAGATATAGTTTCCATATAATTCATCCCCTTGACCAAAATGATCATAGGACATCTCAGAGTTCAACTATCAACTTTGATCAGGTTGTCCACATTATATTTTAAAATATTAAATCCATCTGATGAATTATCCTGGCCAAGATTTTGCTAAATTGAAATATAGTGACTCATTCTTCTGTAACTCTTGGAGTGGTCAATCCCATCTCGATCACATTCTAATTTTGTAAGTACTCGACTATGCCCAGAAGCCTTCCGTCACTGAATTAGAAATTCAGTTAGTCCAGTATCAAAGCATAGTGAGTTGCTTGCAAGTCACTGAGGCGATCTCAGGTCTAAGGGACACTTATACCTATATTCCATTGGAGACATACTCGACAGTAGAATACTCTGAAATTGGTCACATTCAATGATGATGTATCCTTACATCTCACCTGTATGCCATACCAGTGTCTCCACACTCCTTGGTTAAGAGGACAACCAATCCATATGGCCTACAATGATCTATGTTCGATAGAAGCTGTCGTCCTTATTAACAGCCTATCATTTGGTCGTAAATAGTTTTAAGGACTAATCAATAAATTCTCTTTTTATCGAATCTAGATAGTTCTAAGGACTTTATCATAACAATGGAGTTCATTAGAAGATGAAAGCTTATGATAAAAATATCAAATATATTTTATTTATTAACAAATCAATTACAATACTTGGTTGCTCAACCGTCAACAGGTTGACGGTTGTCTTTTGAGATATATTTTTCAACAAAATCAAAGTAGGGCTAGAGCACTGAGCTCTGATACCACTTGTTGCCCAACTATGCAACTCAAGAGGGGGGGGGGGTGAATTGAATTTTTTAAAAAATTTAACGTTAATTTAGAACTATGAGGATTAAATAACAATAAGCAAGATATATATAGAGAGTGATTTAAGCAAGGTGTAGAAATTAGATGCAAGAATGTAAGTTGATAAAAAAATTTAGAAAGAGAGCAAGTAAGCACATCACAAACAAACAAGATTTATAGTGGTTCGGTGCCAACCTTGCACCTACATCCACTCTCCAAGCTCCTACTTGAGAATTCAAATCCACTAAACCATATTCAACAAGAATACAACGTCGGTACCTCCGACTCTAGCTACCCAAGCTAAAATATTTATTTTTTGGGTACAAGCCAACCCAATACAATCCAATTCAGGATTCGGACCAACCTTTTCAAGTTTTGGAATCCTTCCAAAATTAAAGATCAAGATAAAACAGAGTATATGAGTTAATCACACGAAAATATAAATTTAGCTCCTTTAATGAGTAAATAAAACTTTAAATACACTTTACACAATAAGAAAAAAGTTTTTCTAATTTTTTTCAAGGTGGTTGAAAATTTGAATGAGCTCTTGAGGGGTTGGTGAACTTAAAATGAAAGGTTCTTTAACCTCAAGAGGCTCTTTGTTTAGGGCTGAAATGAATGCTTGAAAAAACCTTCTTTATTCGCTCCTTTAAGTACTTTTTATAACTTCAAATGATGGTGGAGAGTAATCTGGGTAGATTTAGAACCGTTGGAGATCATTAAATGAGCATTAAATATAGCCAAAATGAGCTAAAAACTAGTCGTTGCAGAATTTTTTCGTCACAAGGGTCGACTCATAGGGTCAACTCATACACATGAGTCGACTCAAGGGATTGATTTTTGTGACACAGAAAAGAAAATGACTATTCTGTAATTTTGGCGTACACAGTAACAGAGGTCAACTCATAGGGTCAACTCATGCATAGGGGTCAACTCATAAGGTCGACTCAATTAGGTGTGCCAGTCAAAAAATTAGCATGCTGTTTCGCCCCTTTTGACATGAGTCGACTTATGGGGTTGACTCAATTTTATAAACATAATTTTCTTTCAAAATATACATCCAAAAATTTTGAAATTACCTCCAATAGATCACAAATCTTCTATTTTTGCTCTTGAGGCTTTCGAGTTAGGACTTGGTAAAATTACGATTTTATCCCTGAAAAATAATAAATTTTTTTTCAAGCCAAAATCATTAGTAATCCCCTCAAATGCTTTGTAATCATCAAAATTAATTCAAGAAGCAACAATTAAACTTTTTAATTAGATCAAATCTATAAGACAAGATTGATGTCTAGCAATGTATCTTATCTATCTAGAAGGTATAAAATTTTGATGAAAATATCAAAAATATCTTTCAGTGGTAAGTTATCGTGTAATTCGATCCTATGATCATCCTATATCCTGAATATGATTTTGGATATGAAATCATGTTAAATCTAATTTTACATTCATATCTCTCTCAATCTTATAATGATAATTCAATTAATAAAATATTAGAAACTCTTTCTAATTTTTCATCCTACTTGGATCAAAGACTCTTTGAATCATTAGTCAATTAGAACAAGTAGGATGCGATTTTCTCTTATCAGAAGTGATCGATTCTATGTTGACCTACTCACAACCTCTATACATATTCTACCATATCTAGAACATCCCATATATGACTAAGTCATGAATAAGTATGAACCAAAATACAGATTCATATATACAAGATTCTATGACAGTCTCAGGTCAAAGAATTACATGCACTATTGTGTAGGATCTAATACCACATGATGCAGCAGGAAGAAAGAAGAAACAAAATAAAAAATATAATACAAATACATAGATCGATCTCAAAACTACCTCCATGAGGCGTGCAAGCTTCACTATGAGAGAATAAAGAAAAAACCAATACAAGAGAACTTACCACTTAACCCTTATATAAGTGTATCTTAAGAAAAAACTCTAAAACTCTTATAAAAGCTCTTTAAAATCTCTCTTGAAGTATTTTTGCACCTCTAAGATGTCACCAGCTCTCCAACGTAGCAAATGGCTCTTCAATCGGAGCTATATGGGCTCCAAAATCTCAAAAATATTGTTTCAGTATGAATATAGAGTCCCAAAATCTTAGAACCATCCGTAACCATCTGATCATGACTGGCTCGCACCAGAGCCGTCCGATCATGTAAAATAGCCTCTAATCATATCTGATCATACTCGGATTGAGTTTCAATCATCCAATCATGATCGACTGTGATCTGAACCATCGGATCACTCAAAAACTCCCATGGACCGTGCGTGGACCTAGTGTTCGATCCACAAGGCCCCATGGACCGCCCAGCACCCCATAGTCTAGGTGGACCGCATAGGGTCATTAGGCTTGGGTGCTCATGCATGCTGGGTCGGTCCGCGTGCATGCCCATGTTGGGCCTGCACATGTGCTGGGCTGCGAGCGCCTATGCACGCATGTCTCTGCAAGGCCCGACCATGCCACCACCGGCCCGCTACCGCCTCATGCACTGTGCAACCTTCTTTGATCTTCTTTCGCACGTATCTTCATTGTCTAGACTTCGTTAGGGCTATTCTTGAGATTCTTGGACTCCGTTCGTCATCCTGAATCTTGTTGTGGACTCAATATGGATCAAATCTTGAGATGTCAAATCTCAATATGCACAACTCCCACTATGAGAAAATATCTTTTGATGGGTAAGTTGATTTCATAAGATGTTTCTTAAATCGGATCAATTCAATGAACTTATTCTCTAATGAGCACCCACATCCTTGTATTAATGTCTCACACAAGTGATTTATGAGATCAGCCATCCTCTTCATCGAATATACATAGAAAGTGCCAGTCTATCCATAACATTGATCCCCTACTCAATACTCCTATAACTAGGAATATTTTAAATCAGGATTTTTAGGATTTTAGGTCTCATAGGTATGATCTCATCATAACCCTAAAGCTATTAACTTGATTTATGGAGTTTGTCATAATCATTATAAAAGTAAGATGTAGTACATGATGAAAAATAAATATCTTTTATTTATAAAGTCTCAATTATATAAGTCTGAAAGATTACAATGAAAATCTATCAAAATACAAATTTTGATTGGCTTGTAGGACATATTCCTTTCAATCTTCCACTTGCACTAAAGTCAATTGTCCTTATATTTTATCCTTGTACAATCGAGGTGGCGATCGAACTACTACTGTGGTAGAGCCTTAGTGAATGGGTATGCTATATTGTTCTTTGTATCTACTCGTTCAATAACTATATCTTATCTTTCGATAATTTTATGAATGAGGTGGAAGCACCTTAGAATGTGCTTGGATTTATGATGAAATTTTGGTTCCTTGAGAAACTACTCTAGTATTATCATAGTAAAGTGATATTGGGTTCTCAATCTTAGGAACGATAACCCAATTCAGTGATGAGCTTTTTCATCCAAATAGCTTCTTTGGTGGCTTCACTTGTAGCTATGTATTCTGTCTCAATGATTGAGTCAGCTACAATCTGCTGCTTAGAATTTTTTCAACTTACTGCTCCACCATTTAGAGTAAAAATATATCCTGAAGTGGACTTGCTATCATCATGGTCTGATTGAAAATTAGAGTTAGAATAACCTTCTACTTTTAGATCAGATCCTCTATATACCAGAAAAATATCTTTAGTCGTTCTTAAATACTTAAGAATATTTTTTACCACTTTTTAATGATCCTCATCTAGATCAATCTGAAATCTACTAACTATGCCTAAGGCATAGGCAACATTAGGTCTGGCACATAGCATAACATACATGATTGACCCTACTGCAGAAGCATAGGAAATAGAACTCATTCTATTTCTCTCTTCTGGTGTTTTAGGAGACATCTTTTTAGAGAGATGTATGCCTTGACTCATGAGTAAGTAATCTCTTTTACTCCTATCTATGCTAAACCTTTTTAGCACAAGGTCTATACACCTGAATTGGGATAAGCCTAACATCCTCTTAGGTCTATCTCTATAGATCTTTATACCTAGTACATAGGATGCTTCGCCCAAGTCCTTCATAGAAAATTTACTTGATAGCCATGTTTTGACCGATTGTAATATTGGGATATCATTTTCAATGAGAAGTATGTCATCCACATATAAAACTAAGAAGATAATGGCACTCTCACTAGTCTTCTTGTACACACAAGGTTCATCCATATTTTTGAGAAAGCCAAACTCTTAGACAGTCATATCAAAGTGGATGTTCCAACTCCTCGAGGCCTGCTTTAATCCATAAATGGATTTCTTAAGCTTGCATACCTGATTTATTCTTCCTTTTGAGATAAATCCTTCTGGCTGAGACATGTAAACCTTTTCCTCAAGATAACTATTAAGGAAGGCGATCTTTACGTCTATTTGTCAAATCTCATAATCATGGTGTACTACTATTGCAAGCATAATCCGTATAGATTTGAGTATGGCAATAGGTGAGAATATTTCATCATAATCAATATCCTATTTTTGCCTGAAGCCTTTAACCATTAACCTGGCTTTATAGGTTTTGACGTGGCCATCTGCTCCAATCTTTTTCTAATAAATCCATTTGCATTCAATAGGGGTCACACCCTCTGGTGCATCAAACAAAGTCCATACTTCGTTGGAGTACATTAAGTCCATTTTGAATTTCATAGCCTCTAGCTATTTATCTGAGTTCTTACTCACAACAGCTTTCGTACAGGTCAAAGGTTCATCATTCTCAATGATGTGGGCTTCATTATTCTCAATAATGAATCCATTCCTTAGAGGTGCATTCGCACTATATCCGACCTTCGGAGAGAAGATATATTTTATGGTTGTACCTTATCAATGGATACTTCTGATTGAGGATTATCTTGTGCTTCTATTCATAGGTCTTGAACCTCATCATGTTTAATTTTCTTTCCACTGTCCCTTTTTAGGATAAACTCTTTTTACATAAAAGTGGCATTCTTACTGACAAAAATCTTTTATTCAGTAGGGTGGTAAAAGAGGTATCCCATACTCTCTTTAGGATAACCTATAAATAAATATTTATCTACCCTAACGCTTAGCTTATATCCAAAATTTCTTTTTACATAAGTTGGATAGCCCCAAATCTTAAGATACTTAAGATTAGGCTTTTTACCTCTCCATATATCATATGGAGTACTTGGCACATATTTTGAAGGTACTCTATTTAGAATATATACTGTAGTCTCTAGGATATATCCCCAAAAAAGAATAAATAAGTCTGTAAAGTACATCATGGACCGCACCATATCTAATAAAGTGAGATTTCTCCTTTCAGCTATACTATTTAACTGTGATGTATAAGGAGGGGTCTATTCTGAGAGAAATTTTTTTTGTTTTATATATTCTAAAAATTCACTAAACAAATATTCTCTTCCTCGATCGAATCAAAAAATTTTAGTATTTTTTCTAGTTTTTTTTTTTGACTATACTTTGATACTCTTTAAATTTATCAAAGGTCTTAGATTTGTATTTTATAAGATACACATATCCAAATCTAGATAAATCATCAGTGAACGTAATAAAATAAGAATATACTCCTCTGGCTTCAATTGTCACAGGACCACATACGTCTGTTTGTACAAGTTCTAATAACTCCTTTGTCCTTTCTCCATATCTACTAAATAGAGTCTTGGTCATTTTACCCATAAGACAAGATTCACAAGTTTCTAATGATTCATAATCATAGGGATCAAAGAACTTTTCTTTGTATAACTTGTTAATTCTTATCTCACTTATATGACCAAGTCGATAATACCAAAATAAAGTATTATTTATATTTTCTCTCTTATACTTTTTGCTTTCATCAATATGAAAAATATTATCTTTAAGAGATAGAATCAGAAGACTATTATTCACAATGCCATGACAGCAAATTTTATTAGAAAAGAAAATTGAGCAACTATTATCCTTTCCATTTATTTCAAAACTTTATTGTAATAGCAACAGTATAAAAATAATATTTCTAATGATCTTAAGTATATAATAATAATTTTTTAGCTCTAAGATCTTTCCAGAAGGTAACTTCAAGATACATGTCCCCACAGCTTCTGCTTGGATTGACTCTCCTCTAGTACCATAGAGCTCAAAGTCATCCTTCTTTAGAACTCTAATGTTCTACAATCCTTGCAATGACTTGCATATATGATAACCGTAGACAGTATCTAATACCCAAGAGTCTGAATTGGAAGAACTTAATGATAAAATTGTATGTATCTCATACATACCTTTTGATGCATCGCTTGCACCAATCTTTACAAATGCAAGATAAGACTTGCAATTCTTTTTTTAGTGTCCTGCCTTACCGCAGTGAAAGCAGGTACCTTATCCAAAAGCTTTCTTTCCTTTTCTTTTCATCTTGCCACCTTTAGGGTTCAATCATTTCTTTGAATCTTTAATGCCTAATTTCTTCTTAGAGATTTTACCCATTAGAAGAACTGGAGCCTTATCCTTTTTAATATGGCTCTCAGCTATTTTGAGCATGTTTAACAGCTCAAGAAAAGAGGTATTCAGTTTGTTCATGTGATAATTCATAATAAACTGAGCGAATGATTCAGGAAGAGATTGTAGGATCAAATCTTGACTCAATTTTCTATCCATCACAAGACCCAATTGACCCAATCTGGTAATTAAGTCAATGACCTTAAGGACATGGTCTTGTACGGATGATCTTTTCATTATTCTAGCATGGAATAACTACTTATATATCTCATATCTAGTAGTTCTATTATGTTCTCCATACAACTCCTTTAAGTTGAGGAGTATAGATTGAGTATCCATGCTTTTATGCTGCCTTTGTAATTCATTATTTATAAAGGCCAGTATGATACACTTAATAGTCAAACTGTCATTCTTTCACATCCTGTATGTGGATACCTCTTCCTTCATGGCATCATCTCCAATCTCTTGTGATTCAGAGATATCAAGAATATAGAAAAGTTTCTCCTGAGTGAGTACTACTTTCAAATTTCTCAACCAATCTACGTAATTGGGTTCAATCAACTTGTTGGAATCTAAAATTCCTCGCAATGATAATGAAGATGCCATTTGTAGAAATTAATCTACATTAAATAAAAAATAAAATATAAGCAAACAACTCATAATGACTTATATAATTAAATAAGATCTTTAGGTTTAATTGTGCCTCTCAAACTATTTTATCAAACATCAAAACCCTCTATTATGATGAACGAGATATATTAAATATTCATCATAGTGAGATTAAGACTCTAATTTCTCATAATAATGTTGTAGTAACACAACAAACCCTTATCAGTTCATAGGCAAGAAACTCTTTCCAATTGCATCTCATATAACTCCCAACTTTATTTTAGCCTCTAAAACATTAATAGCCTTGTGGTAATACAACAAGCTATAATATTTTAGTTAAGTAAGATCCTTCATTTCAATATAGTTAAATTCGAATATTACTGCCTTTGTGGTAACACAACAAAGTAGTATATCCAAAATTGCCGTAAGCATCTTTTATACATCAAAATTATGTTACATCAGTCTGTGGGGAAAATCAGTGCAGGGATAAAATGGTAATTTTAAAATTTTTTCAAAATTATGATTTTATAGTAAAAAATATTAATTAATCTAATTAATTAACATGAATTTACCCTACACTAGGATCTAAATATGATATATAGCATGCATTCATTTAAATTTGAAATTCAAATTCGAACAGTAAACACTTTACTGTAATGTGTTCAGAACACAATACCTTTGTGCGGGTAGTAGATCGCCGTAATCTGATCTCTGTTGGGAGAGTCTGAATATCGTGATGCAGCCACACAGTATGTCTGATCTCTGCGAATCATCCACATGAAGCTTCCGATCTGATCGACTCCTCACGAGTACTAGCTCGTTGTAGAGCCTTTTTGACAGTCGATGCTGATCGAACTCCTTCGATCGATGTCTATTGATTCTTTGGATGCTCCAGATCATCAACAGACATGCTTGAGAGAATGTTGAAGATCTCTCTCTGAGATTTTATGGGCTCACGACACTCGTAGCTTACTTTCTCACTTTCCGAACCCTAGGCTAAAACTCTAGGGAACTCACCAGAAACCTTGCACCCACTTTTTTTTCTTTTATTTCTTTTTCTCTTGAAAGGATATGGATTTCCTTCTCATGCACAAGACTTCCTCATGCCCCAGAATTTTTCTCCAAAAATCTTCTTCCTTTTATAACAACGTCAAACATCTTATCCAAAAGAAAGGATAAAGATGAGTAATTACACATTTAAATTCAAATCAAATTTTGAATTCAAATGGACACCAACTCATCCCTTATCCACTAAAGGCGTGAGGTATGGCTTAAATTATGTATGGAGTGATTTCATGAGAAATATTTTTCTTATGTAATAAATGGGATGCTAAAAAAGGGATAAGGCACAAAGATTGATTGCCCATTCAAATTCAAATTTTATTTTGAATTTGAATGGCCAACCAATCATCCTTATCCATTCAATTGGCACATTAAAGTGGGTTGTGGAGAGGGCTTGGCGTGAGGAAAAAATTTATGAGAAGTTCCTTCTCATGAATTCAAATGGGTGCAATGGAAGTGAGGTGGCGCATGGAGATTGGGTCAAGGTGGTTTTATTATTTAAACCAACCTAATTGAACCAAATAAGTTAAGTCCAATTAGACTAATTTAAATCTAACTTAATTAGATTTAATTAAGCTCAATAAAATCTTAATCAAATCAAGAATTGACTAAGTCCAACCCTTGATCAAATCAGAGACCAAACCATCTCGATGATTAGGTCAACTCTTAACCTAATCGGGTCAAACCCAACTGAATCCAATTCAATTGGACTTGATCTAAAAATAATTACTCAATCAAATTGAGTTAATTAGTGATCAAATCATTAATAAAACCTCTCATAAATATTGAGTTCAAATTCGATGGGTAATCAGACATCAGAATTCATCGATATGTAACCCTGATCGAAGAGTCCCAAAGCAGTGGGACTCTTGACCCCGGTACCCAAAATGTGTGGGACTCATGATCAGAGAATCTTGATTCTCGATCATAGAGTCTCAGACATATAGGACTCATAGTCCATGAGCATTAGGACTCTTCATCAGCCATCAGATCATATAGAAACCTCTAATGTGTGTCACCCTGCAGGTTCGAACCTAAGCCGATAGCACAGAAATCAATTTCTGTACTAATCGAAGTGACCATCTAGCAATGGTACCCAACATTCGGATAGGTCGAAGAGTCGCAATCGCAACACTCAGAACCTACATGAATATGGTTACTGTATAATTCATCCTTTTGACCCCTGTGTTTAGGATGACTCAGGGTTAAACTGTCAACCCTGATCAGATCATCCGAATCATGCTCAACTCAAACAGTCCTGTGACTCCTCACAAGGACTACCCTAGCCAAGGTTTTGCTAAATTGAAACATGACTGTACACAGCTCCTAAACTGGAGTGGTCAATCCCATCTTGACACACGCACCGACAAGTTAAGTACTTGACTACACCCAGCAGCCTTCCGTCACTAAATTAAAAATTCAGGTAGTCCCGTGCCTAAGTGCAGAGAGTTGCTTGCAAGTCACCGTGGCGGTCTCAGGTCGGAGAGATATTTATATCCATATTCCATCGGAGTAAATTTTGATAGCAAAAATAGCTCTGGAGTTGGTCACGTTCAGTACAGATGTACCCTTACAACTCACCTGTATACCATACCAGTGTCTCCACACTCATTGGTTAAGAGGACAACCAACCTATATGGCATACAACGACCTATGCTTGATAAACATTGTCATCCTTAGTAACAACGTATCATTTGGTCGCGAATAGATTTGAGGACTAAACGACAAATCCTCCTTTGTCGAGTCTAAATAGTCCTAAAGACTTCACCACAACATAGGAGTTCATTAGAAGATGAAATATTTTGTGATAAAAAATACCAAAATAATTTTTATTAATTCATAATTCATGTACAAATACAAAAATGAGCACAACTGTCAACAGGCTGACGATTGGGTTTGGGACACTATTCCCAACAATCTTTCACTTGGCCTAAAGTCAATCGGTGCAGTATCTAATACCCATCTTCGACTTGTAGTTGTCGAACTCCTTCACCGCAATGGCTTTAGTGAATGGGTCGGTCAGGTTCTCCTTCCCGTTGATCTTCTGAAGATCGACGTCACCTCGATCCATAATTTTTCGGATGAGATGGTAGCGGCGCAGAATATGCTTCGTCCGCTGGTGTGCCTTTGGTTCCTTCGCCTGAGCAATGGCTCCAGAGCTATCACAGTAGAGTAGAACTGGACCAACAAAGGAGGGTGCTACTTCGAGCTCGATGATGAATTTCCTTAGCCACACCGCTTCTTTGGCAGCATCTGATGCAGCGACATACTCTGCCTCGCAAACTGAATCAGCCACTGTGTGCTGCTTGAAACTTTTCCAGCAGATAGCCCACCATTAAGGGTAAAAATAAATTCCGACACACTTTTGCTGTCATCGTAATCAGACTGAAAACTAGACTCTGTAAACCCTATAAGTCTCAAGTCTGATTCACCATAAATAAGCCACTGGTCCTTAGTATTTCTTAAATACTTCAGGATGGTTTTAACAACCTTCCAGTGATTCTCCCCTGGATCAGATTGGTATCTACTCACTACCCCTAGTGAGTATGCCACATCTGGTCGTGTACATGTCATGGCATACATGATAGATCTCACTGTCGAAGCATATGGAATCCTACCCATACGCTCTCTCTCTTGAGGTGTTGTCGGACAATCTCTCTTTGAGAGAGAAATTCTATGGCCTATCGGAAGATAGCCTTTCTTGAAATTCTCCATGCTGAACCTCTTCAGCATAGTATCAATGTACATAGACGGAGATAAACCAAGCAACCTTTTAGATCTATCCCTATAGATCCTCATCCCTTGGATGTAGGAAGCTTCTCCCAGATCCTTCATGGAGAATTGTGACGATAGCCAAATCTTTATTCCCTGTAATGCAGGGACATCATTCCTGATTAAGAGAATGTCATCCATATACAATACAAGAAATACTACTACTGGACCATTAGCCCACTTATAAATGCAGGGTTCTTCTCCGTTCTTAACGAAGCCATACATCTTGATCGTCTTATCAAAATGTATGTTCTAACTCCGTGATGCCTGCTTAAGTCCATAAATGGACCTCAGTAGCCTGCACACCTTAGACTCATCTGTGGATGTGAATCTTTCAGATTGTATCATATACACCTCTTCATCCAGCTCTCCATTTACGAAAGCTGTCTTCACATCCATCTGTCAGATTTTATAGTCCAGATGGACAGCTATCATAAGTATAATCCGAATGGATTTGAGCATTGCCACAGGAGAAAATATCTCGTCATAGTCTATACCATAACGTTGACGATATCCCTTGGCAACCAGATGGACTTTATAGGTTTCCACCTTTCCGTCTGCACCTCTCTTCCTCTTGAAGACCCACTTACACCCTATGGGTTTTACTCCTTCAGGTGAGTCAACCAATGTCCACACATCGTTGACCTTCATGTACTCCATTTCGGATTTCATGACCTCTAGCCATTTCTCAAAGTCGGGTCTCTGCATTGCATCCGTGTAGGTCATCGGATCCTTATCGTTTTCATCAAGTTCGATAGAATCATCATCCCAAACCAAGAAACCATAGTATCTGTCCGATTGACGTGGTACTCTACCAGATCGCCTTAAGGGTGCTTGAACAATGAGCTCCGGATCTGATCTAACCAAATCCGGTTCAGGTTCAGCAACTTGTGTCGATTTTTCCATCTATCGAACTTCATCAAGTTCGGACTTAGAGGTAACAGTCCCTTCACCAAGAAACTCCTTTTTCAAAAAGATTGCCTTAAGGCTGACAAACACTTTTTGCTCATCAGCTAGGTAGAAGTAATACCCTTTGGTCTCTTTTGGATACCCTATAAAATTACACTTGTCAGACCTAGGTCCAAGCTTGTCCGTAATTAAATGTTTAACATAAGCCGGACACCCTCAAATCCTAAGGTGCGAGAGTACTGGCTTACGTCCTATCCATATCTCATATGGTGTTTTGGTTACAGATTTACTCGGAACTCTATTCAGAAGGTAACAAGCCGATTCGAGTGCATATCTTCAGAGAAAGATCAGCAGACCAGCAAACCCCATCATGGATCGAACCATGTCCAACAAGGTCCGATTCCTCCTTTCAGATACACCATTATGTTGTAGTGTTCCAGGAGGAGTCCACTGAGAGAGAATCCCATTCTTCCCAAGATATGTCAAAAAATTATTGGAAAGGTATTCACCTCCTCGATCAGATCGAAGAGTTTTAATACACTTCTCAGTTTGTTTTTCTACCTCATTTTGGAATAGTTTTAGCATTTCAAACGACTCCGATTTATGCTTCATTAAATAGACATACCCATACCTCGATAGGTCGTCTGTGAAGGTTATGAACTAGAAATATCCACCTCTTGCACTTGAGCTCATGGGTCCACATACATCAGAATGTACTAGACCCAAGAGTTCACTGGCTCACTCACTTTTTCTAGTAAAAGGTGATTTGGTCATTTTATCAAGAAGACAGGACTCACAGGTTGGAAGTGATTCACAATCACCTACTTCAAAAATTTCTTCTTGAGCCAACCTGTTTATCCTGTTCTTATTAATATGACCTAGCCTACAGTGCCAAAGGTAGACTTCTGACACATTATCTATTCTAGGGTATTTACCAGAGGTTTGAACTACATTAACAGGTTGTGATAGAAAGTAAATTCCATTATTCAGTTGTCCAACAAACATTGTAACATCATTCAAAATAATATTGCAAATATTTTTTTTATTAAAAATTGATAACCGTTCATGGCCAAAAGGCCTACAGAAATAATATTTAATAAAAAGCTTGGATAATAGTGACATTCACTCAGAATTATGTTTTGAGAATTGATTACAAGGTTCATGATTCCTAATGCTAGAACTGAAACTTTGCTTCCATCTCTAACGTTCAGAAATCTCTCACCTTCATCAAATCTTCTACTAACCTGCAGACCCTGCATCGAATTGCAAATATGATAAGGGCTACCGGTATCCAATACTCAGGCAGTAGTATCACAAATGAAAAAGTTGCAAGGTGTTATCATATAAGTACCTTGCTTCTTCTTCAGCCTGTTCGGGTCCAGTGAGGCAATGTATAGAGGACAGTTTCTCTTCCAGTGCCCCTACTTCTTGCAAAAGAAGCACTCCACCTGGCTCTGGTCGGGCTTGCACTTCTTGGTCTGACCCTGTGCAGATGTCCCAACATGCAGCTGTACCTTCTTATTCTTCTTCTTCTTGTTCTTCTTCTTCCCTTTCTTAAAGGGTCGATGACCAGAAGAAGACCCTCCCACAACATTCACCGACTCCTTATGGAGCTGGTGATCCTTCTCAAAGTTCTGCAGCAACCCCAACAAGCCGTGGTAGTTCACTGTAGGCTTTGTCATCCGAAAATGAGTAAGAAAGGGGAGGAAGGACTTGGGCAATGAATTAAGGATCGCATCCTTACCGAGCTGCTCGTGCAGGGGAAAGCCCAGTTTACTTAGGTGCTCAATCATTTTGATCATGTACAGTACATGATCAGTGACTGAGGCTCCATCCCTCATCCGAGCATTGAAAATGACACAACTAGTTTTGTGCCTTTCAACGTCATCAGACGTGCCAAAGGAGTCGTTCAACATTTGAAGCATCTCCTGTGGCTGGACGTTCTCGAACTTGCGGCTAAACTCATCATTCATTGCCGCCAGCATAATACACCGAACGGTGGTGCGGTCATTGAGCCACTTCTGATAAGTGTCTCGGATCGTCCTTCTAACGTTCGGAGCTAGCTCCTCAGGTGTCGGATCCGTTACTACATAAAGGATCCACTCATGCTCAGGGACGATTTTTAATTTTCGATACCAGCTATCGAAATTAGGTCCCATGAGCTTGTCATTATCTAATAATAACCGGAGCGACAGGGTAGTGGCCATAGCTGCATAAAGGAAAATCAGACGTCTATTAGTACATAAATTATAAATACTAAAGACTTGGACTTTAGTCTAAAGTTTCTCCTAGTATTTTTACGAACTGGTAGCCTCAACCTTCAATTCGAGGAATTACTTTAATTCCTTAGTGGGTACTAGAATCTACACAGACTACACATGAGCCCAACTTTAGTTGGTCAACCCATGTGCATCTATGGGTAGGTTCATAACCAGTTGTTTCTCTAAACAACTTCTAGTAATTGATTTTATCCCAAAACCTAATCAGTAGGCTTTGGCCTCCACTGAAAAGATCTGGTTAGGTCCAACCATTAACATGATTTGATTTGATGAATCAGACCAATAAATGATCAGGCCTGACTTTGGCCGGCCAATCTGACCACCATCAGAAAGACTCAAACCAAATTATCATATTATGAATGATAATTCCATTAGTCAATAAGCACCAAGCCTTTGGGCCTCCAATGATTATTAAACTAATAGACTCATTATCACTCACTTAATGGGAGGCTATGACTTAGTTATAAATATAACTTAATCATTTTTAGGGACCTAATAATTTTTGAGGATTTTATTAAAGGATAGATGAGAAGAAAATATCCAGCCAATTTCAATCCTCCTACTGACTTCATCAAGTTAGATTAAAAAAAGATTTAATTAAAGCTGGCATTAGGAGCACCTAAATTAGTCAAACTGATTTACCTAATGACATGGGTGAGCCCTAATCATCAAGTGATCTAATCAAAATCTAATTCACTAGGTTGGCCAGGTAAGTGAGATCAGTGGTCGGGATAAGCCATTAACTCGTCAGAGATCGAATCACTACGAGTAGCTCCCGCTTAAAAACCACTGGTCAAACTGCCAAACTTACCTTAAACACCAACCGGTTCATTAGTTTTAATTTGATCAACTTAGTAAATAGGGTTCCACCACGTAGCCATGAATTAAGTCTATCTTGGTCTAGTTAAAGACATGGACCCATTCAACTACAACTATTGAAGTTGAGTCTAGAGTATCCTTGACCTAATCTAATTCAACTTTTGATTAGATTTGACCAATTACTCTAAATTAGTCCATTTCTTTAAGCTAACCTTAGGTCTAACCCAATTATGGACCTAATCCATTTAACCCATTGACCCACAAGTTTATGCAATTATCTTAGGTCTTAATTCACAATTCTAGACCTACTAGACAATACTTAATTCTTTTAATTAAGTATTTGGGCTGATGGGTCAGGGTTTGATATTTCGAAAATAATTTTCAAATTTGAAAAGTTTTATTTTCTGTTCACCAAATATGTTGACTCATTTCACAAATAGATCAGCACATTTTATAAATAGCAATCCTATTGCTAATTACATAACAGAAAATAACTCAATCAAAATAAATCATGAATATTCCTTTAGATCTAATCTCACACATTCATGATAAATTTTATAATTGAACCTTTACAATTAATTCTTTTTGCTGCTTCATCTGCATGGGATATAATTACAGCGGCACCCCTACCACCATAGGAGACCCCATCGAATGGGAAGAGAGGGCCTTTATACCCTACTTTTCTCCTATGACCGGACGGCCATGGCAACCAATCCAATTCGATTACCTGCTACTTGGATCAAGTATATCTAAATATACCAATTTCAAAATTTAAATTTTAAATTTTAAATTTTAAATTTTGAATTTCAAATTTCAAATTTCAAAATTTTGAATTTCAAATTTCAAATTTTAAATTTTGAATTTTAAATTTTGAATTTCAAATTTGAAATTTCAACCAAATTTTAAATTTTAAATTTCAAATTTTGAATTTCAAAATTTTGAATTTTGAATTTTGAATTTCAAATTTCAAAATTCAAATTTTGAATTTTGAATTTTAAATTTTTGAATTTTGAATTTCGAACAACTTTCAAAATTTAAAATTTAAATTTTGAATTTCAAATTTTAAATTTAAACTTTTAGATTACAGCTTAATCTACACATACAAATATATATATCATACCTAAGAACCTTGCTCTGATACCATTTGTAGAGAAAATCAGTGCAGGGGTAAAATGGTAATTTTAAAACTTTATCAAAATTATGATTTTATAGTAAAAAATATTAATTAATCTAATTAATTAACATAAATTTATCCTACAAAAGGATCTAAATATGATATATAGCATGCATTCATTTAAATTTAAAATTCAAATTTGAACAGTAAATACTTTACTGTAATGTGTTCAGAACACAGTACCTTTGTGCGGGTAGTAGATCGCCGCAATCTGATCACCGTTGGAAGAGTCTGAATGTCACGATGCAGCCACACAACGTGTCTGGCCTCTGCGGATCATCTACATGAAGCTTCCAATCTGATCGACTCCTCACGAGTGCTAGTTCATTGTAGAGCCCTTTTGACGGTCGATGCTGATCGAACTCCTTCGATCGATGTCTATCGATTCTTTGAATACTTTGGATCATCAACAAACATACTTGAGAGGATGTTGAAGATCTCTCTGAGATTTTGTGGGCTCACGACACTCGTAGCTCACTTTCTCACTTCCCGAACCCCAGGCTAAAACTCTAGGGAACTCACCAAAAACCTTACACCCACTTTTCTTTCTTTTTTTTTTCTCTTGGAAGGATATGGACTTCCTTCTCACGCACAAGACTTCCTCACATCCCAGAATTTTTCTCCAAAAATCTTCTTCCTTTTATAACAACGTCAAACATCTTATCCAAAAGAAAGGATAAAGATGAGTAATTACACATTTGAATTCAAATCAAATTTTGAATTCAAATAGACACCAACTCATCCCTTATCCACTAAAGGCGTGAGACGTGGCTTAAATTGTGCATGGAGTGATTTCATGAGAAATATTTTTCTCATGTAATAAATGGGGCATTAAAAAAGGGATAAGCCGCAAAGATTGATTGCCCATTCAAATTCAAACTTTATTTTGAATTTGAATGGCCAACCAATCATCCTTATCCATTCAATTGGCACATTAAAGTGGGGCATAAAGAGGGCTTGGCGTGAGAAAAAAACTTATGAGAAGTTCCTTCTCATGAATTCAAATGGGTGCAATGGAAGTGAGGTGGCACATGGAGATTGGGTCAAGGTGGTTTCATTATTTAAACCAACCTAATTGAACCAAATAAGTTAAGTCCAATTAGACTAATTTAAACCCAACTTAATTAGGTTTAATTAGGCTCAATAAAATTCTAATCAAATCAGGAATTGACTAAGCCTAACCCTTGATCAAATCAGGGACCAAACCATCTCAACGATTAGGTCAACTCTTAACCTAATCGGGTCAAACCCAACTGAATCCAATTCAATTGGACTTGATCTAAAAATAATTACTCAATCAAATTGAGTTAATTAGCGATTAAATTACTAATAAAATCTCAATATTGAATCCAAATCCGATGGATAATCAGGCATCAGAATTCATCGATATGTAACCTTGATTGAAGAGTCCCAAAGCATTGGAACTCTTGACCCCGATACCCAAAATGTGTGGGACTCATGATCAGAGAATCCTGATTCTCGATCATAGAGTCTCAGACATGTAGGACTCATAGTCCATGAGCATTAAGACTCTTCATCAGCCATCAGATCAGATAGGAACCTCTAATGTGTGTCACCCCGCAGGTTCGAACCTAAGCTGGTAGCACAGGAACCAATTCCTGTACTAATCGAAGTGACCATCTAGCAATAGTACCCAATGATCGGATAGCTCGAATAGTCGCAATCGCAACACTCAGAACCTACGTGAATATGGTTACTATATAATTCATCCTTTTGACCTCTGTGTTTAGGACGACTCAGGGTTAAACTATCAACCCTGGTTAGATCATCCGAATCATGCTCAACTCAAACAGTCCTATGACTCCTCACAAGGACTACCCTGGCCAAGGTTTTGCTAAATTGAAACATGACTGTACACAGCTCCTAAACTGGAGTGGTCAATCTCATCTTGACACACGCACCGACAAGTCAAGTACTTGACTACACCCAGCAGCCTTCTATCACTGAATTAGAAATTCAGGTAGTCCAGTGCCTAAGTGCAGTGAGTTGCTTGCAAGTCACCGTGGTGGTCTTAGGTTGGAGGGATATTTATACCCATATTCCATCGGAGCAAATATTGACAGCAAAAATAGCTTCAAAGTCGGTCACGTTCAGTGTAGATGTATCCTTACATCTCATCTGTATGCCATACCAGTATCTCCACACTCATTGGTTAAGAGGACAACCAACCTATATGGCACACAACGACCTATGCTTGATAAACATTATCATCCTTGGGAACAACATATCATTTGGTTGCGAATAAATTTAAGGACTAAACGACAAATCCTCCTTTGTCGAGTCTAAATAGTCCTAAGGACTTCACCACAACATAGGAGTTCATTAGAAGATGAAATATTTTGTGATGAAAAATATCAAAATAATTTTTATTAATTCATAATTCATGTATAAATACAAAAATGAGCACAACCATCAACAGGCTGACGATTGGCTTTGGGACACTATTCCCAACACAGTCCCCATAGAAAGCCTTATGGTAACACAACAAACTTGTCATAATTCATGATGTAACATTAATCTAGCATGAAGGAAGGTCCCTAATAGTGTTTTCAATATTATAGTTTTTTAATTTTAAGATCGCTTAATCAAATTAGCCAGGTAAGTAGGTGGGGGTCTCCTCATTATTTTCTTTAGGCACCAATAAATTGGTAAGATCAGTCAATGGAACCAATTAAAATCCACCTTTAGTACTTTTTTGGGCATCAATTGATCAATTGATCAAGAATTGGTTAACCTATAGTTGCTATCACTATTACTTAGTATAATTTTATGAGGGCTTCATTCGTCTCATGCATATTCTAATTTCATAACACTAATGCACACTAATATATATTAGTATTAATCATTTTATATGTGCCAGTGTGACATATGAACATTCATCGTTCTAGAACAACCTTACAGTATAACCCGATTATGCTAGAACAACCTTATAGCAGAATGACGAAGTAGTGGATTAGATATGCATCAATTCATATCATCATATGAAAGTATGATTAAAGTATAATTCATAGCATAATAAATTATAAACATCTGTATAGCATGAATCATAGCATGCATTATATAAACATTATCTACATATGATTGACTCAAGCAAGGTTTGGCTCTGATACTACTATAGGATTATATAGTACAGCAAAAGTATGGATTAACAATCATACAAAATATTTTCATAATATAATTGAAGGTATAGAAGAATACCTGCAACGCTTATTTCAAAACTCCGACAGAATCTCTACCAGGTGCCCAAGTGTTCGCTCTCCAATGGTGATCCACATAAGAACTTGATCAGGACACTGACTCCTTAAGATGGTTCCTCCCTCTGAATTCTTCCTTCAAGAACTTCTTTGGGTAAAAGAACCTTAGGGCTTCCTTCCTCTCTCCCTAGCCTTCCTATCTCTATCTTTCTTTCTCCATGCCTTTTCTAATTCTCTTCCTAGATCCTTATCCTAAATCAGACTTGTCCCTATTATTTTAGGACTTGTCCTAACAAGAGAAAGAAGAGAGCTATTTACACAACCTAGGAGACTAGTAAGAAAGAAGAGATAGAATAGATTTTTGATAGATCAGAATACCCGACGTAGCATCCTATTTATACTTAGCGATCGGATGCCATCGGGAACATCTCACACGTTCTCCATGCAACAACTCACACCCAACCAAAATTTCTCACACCTTCTATCAATTTCACATGCCCATCAGCAAGCTAGGGACATATGGCAAACATTGAGAAAGAGTCCAAGAGTTGCTTCACGCAGAAAGACTCTTCAGAGAAACTTTTCTGGTGTTTTTTCGAGAAGTCGCAACCCTTCATTTGGGCGGCATTATTCTCCACCCTTGATTAGCACATTTTAGACATCCAAGCGCCCACAAAGGGGGCACCAATGTGCTTTAGGCATGGAGAAAAAATTAGATTGAAATGGCATGACATAAAAAATAAGAGACCATAACTATATGGACTCTTATATATGGCGCATGAGTTACGGGCAGCAAGGGTTCCACATTTATCCAACTTTTTTTGATAAAAAGTAAGTGATTAAGAAGCAGAAGGACTCTTCTACACCTCTTCATAACCTAAAGACCATGCCATATAAAATTTTCATTAGGAAAATAAATGGATAAAGATGGAATGTGGCATCCTATCCCATGGGGTGCCATAAAATTATTCGCACACAAAAATAGACACCGCATGCCAGAGAGAGAATCTCTAGCATGTGGGACTCTAGGAAGGTAGCACCAATTACTTGGCTTAATCAGCCATGAGTCAACCCAATTTAAGACTAAAACTGATTTGACCTTAATTGGATTTAATTAGCCTAATCTAGAATCAATTTCGAATTTGATTCGAAACTAGGAGCTTGGGTTTGCAACACATGCTAGCATGTTCATCCTATAAACATGGTCTAATCTAATTAGACTCTTGATTAATTTTTTTTGTGTGTGACCCATTGGATTCTACATCTAGCCAGCAGTGGGTCTATGTGCAAGTTGACCTGATTTGATTAGAATCCAATCTAATCGATTTAGGTTCAATCGAGCTAACCCAATCTCAACAATTAGAGCCCTTTCTAATTGATGATCTAATTAAACTCTTTAATTTGATCAAACCTACAAGATAAGATTAATGCCTAATAATATATCATGCCTATCTGGAAGATATAAAATTTTGATGAAAATATCAAAAATATCTTTCAGTGATCAGTTATCGTACAATTCGATCCTGCGATCATCCTACATCCCGAATATGATTATGGATATGAAATCATGTCAAATCTAATTTCACATTCATATCTCTCTCAATCTTATAATGATGATTCAATTATTGAAATATTAAAAGTTTTTTTTAATTTTTCATCCTACTTTGATCAAAGACTTTCTGAATCATCAGTCAATTAGAGTAAGTAGGATGCGATCTCCTCTTATCAGGAGTGATCGATTCTATGTTGATCTACTCACAACCTTCATACATATTCCATCATATCCAGAATATCTCGTACATAACAAGTCATGAATGAGTAAGAACCAAAATATGGATTCATGTATACAAGATTCTATGGTAGTCTCAGGTCAAAAGATTACATGCACAACTCCCACTATGAGAAAACATCTTTTGATGGATAAGTTGATTCCATAAGATATTTTTTAAATTGAATCAATTTAGTGAACTTATTCTTTAATGAGCACTCACATCCTTGTATTAGTGTCTCACGTAAGTGGCTCATGAGATCAGCCACCCTCTCCATCGAGCAAACGTAGGAAGTGCCAGTCTATTCGGAATATTGATCCCCTACTCAAGACTCCTATGACTAAAAATATTCTAAATCAAAATTTTTAAAATTTTAGGTCTCATAGGTATGATCTCATCATAACCCTAAAGTCATTGTCCTGATTTATGGAGTTCATCATACTCATTACAAAATTAAGATGCAACACATGATGAAAAATAAATATCTTTTATTTATAAAGTGTCGATTACATGAGTCTGAAAAATTACAAAAAAAATCCATCAAAATATAAATTTTGATTGGCTTGTAGGATATATTTCTTTTAGGACATATTCTGGATCTTATGTTAATTGTAAAACTCGATGTCATGCCATCAAATACTATGGCACTGTACCACAAAGACAATGGTCCATAGGAGCTAAGATCTCACCAGAAGTCCAAGCACATAGAGCAGCAGTACATGCGACTGCCTCAAGTAGAAATACATAGAGCTGCAGAGAGTAAACTCCACATGGGATGTAGTAGATCCACTAGTTAAGTCACTTAATCAGCTGAAGATCGAAGCCTATCTTGAGAAGATGGGGCTTAGGTTATGGAAGATTGGTTTTAGTGCAAGTAGAAGATTGTTAAATGTGTGTCCTAGAAGCTAATCTTGGCTGATGCATATCATGTTTCTAGAAAATAATTTATACTTAATGGATAGTTTTAATTTTATTCATGTTGTATGTGTCCATGAATCGTCTGAGGAATTAACAAGATGATGACACATATTCTCAAAAAGTTGAGAATTTGAGGCATGTGTTATTAATGATTAATTTCTAAATTGCTCCTAGTCATAGGATCATCATGAAAATGCTGATTGATCCAAATAGATGAGTGCATGGATCACTTTCTTCGGACAAATGAGTTTCAAGTCTGTATGGTAGGGACACTAGAGCGAGAGTGCCGATAAATGTTAGAGAATGACTAGTACTGAGCATAACCAATACGAGAAGTCACATGGATGTTTGTTTACTCGTTAGTGACTTTCTCGATACTGCAGTAGTGTGACTGATCTTTTGACCTGTGGTATCACGGTTGCTCACAGTGAGGCTGCTAGAGTTTGACTACACATAAACATGACCCCAATGAGTTCTTATAGTAGTGTTGGCGATAGTTGGTCTACTGTAAGAGTAGGATGTGTATCTAAATGGGATCTATTAACCTTAGCGAAAAGAAGTAGTACTATATGATTTATGAGACTGAGTTTAGAAGTCCTTCGTCAAGATAGTGTGATTGATGAAAAATAGTTTTCATGGATATTCATAGAAAAAACTTGAGTCAAATAAATCTGACATATGACTAACGATGAAGTTTGACGAGTTATCCATGACCTCCATCAAGTCAGAACTCACAATAGAAGGACTTTATCATATATTAGCTGTACCTAGAGGTTCATAACCTTTTATTTTGCTAGATTATCACTATATACTACTAGATATCACTGATAGATTGTGAGACCCACGAGCATCATCTTGATAATCGATGATCCTTGATGGATAGAGATCGAATGGTTCCAACTCACTGAAGAGTTTCAATGATATTGTGATGGAGCTCACAATATATCTCACTATCAGACAGAATAGAACCTATGGAGTCATATACAAAAGTGATTTTTGACTGATCAGATGGTTGAGTTGCAATAACAAATCATAATAAAATTTAATTATCAATTTGATTGATGATTAATACAATATAAAAATTATAATGTTCAATTAACTAGGGGTTAGGGAATTCTTGAAGAATTTAATTTGTAATTGGGTTGCAATAGGACTCAATATGATTGAGCTATAGGGTTCAAATTAGATTTAATTAAATGAGATTCAATTTAATTTGATTTGGATTTGATTGGATCAAGCTCTATTGGATAACAGGCTTGATTGGATCAAGTCCTATTGGTTATGAGATGACCTTATATCCAAGAGATCAATTCCTAACTTAATAAAATTTAACCTAACTAATTTTCTAATTGGATTAGGGCCTAATTAGATTCTTAATTGGGCTAAGACCTGATTAGTTATTTGATTGAAACTAATTACTAAATTAGTTAGGATTGATCCAAGAGTTAGTTAAGGATTTGACCAAGAATTAAGATTTCTTATTTGACTAGAAATCCACATGATCTTGGTCGCATACCCTATCCCACGCCATACTTGAATTTGCACCCAACATATCTCCAAACTATTTTTCTTTGGCATGAAGATGTTCATGCTGAAAAAATTTGAGCGTCCCATCTTTATTACACACCATATTGGTATGAAGTGGAGGCCGCCCCAAAGTCTATCCAAATCATGCACGCACGCCCCTCTCCTACACACCATAAAATTAGGAGTTTGACTCCTATTCACAACCTGATTCCATGCTATAAAAGAGGGCTCTTGGGGTTGAGTTTCTTATGGCTTTTTGACGTGAGAAACCTACTGGTTGGCTGCTATATGATGCAGAAAATCAAAGCTCCTTGGCGTGAGAAGAAGAGAGGAAGAAGGTCTTCCTTTTGGGCTGAAAAAGAGAAGAATTGTTCCTCCTTCTTGGTGTGAAAAAGATGAGGAAGAAAGTCTTCATCATGGGTTGAAGAAAAGGAAGAAGGGTCTCCCTTTGATGCATGGAATAAAGAGAGGAAAGATTCCTCTTTGAAGGGAAAGGTTCTCTCGTGTGTAAAAGAAAAATAGAAGAAAGGATTCTTCTTTAGATCTCTAGCATTGAGATCATATGCGTGGTTCCATGAAGAAAAGGAGAGGGTCTCTTTGTTCTTTTTCATCTTTTTTTTTTATCCTCTTGATCTTCTTCTTCTTTAAGAGTATCTTGAGAGAAAAGAAGAGTCTTCTTTAACGATCAAGATGCGATCTCTATAAGGGAGCAAGCACCCTGGTGAGATCAAAGACTTCTGATTAGATCAAAGTCTTGTGTGGATATTCATAGAGATTAGATGCTTATACAGCTTCAATGAGACCTGGAAGATATCCAAGATCATCATTTCATAAGTAAAGATTGACTCGTGATGAAGATTTAGATTTGAAGATGGAAAAATGAAATAGGTACGCGATCTAATCATATGTTTTATTTTTAGATTAAAAATCAGATTATGTAATTTTTTGTATATGAACTAGATCTTTAGGCATCTGCATATGATGTATGCATGTTTATGACTAAAAATATTTTAATCAGATATTTCACTGTATTTTGATTTTGAAAAAGTTTTGAAATCCATATGCATGAGCATCTTAGAAATCCCAACAGGGATTCCAAGTCATTTAAATAATAATTGCATAAATATACATGACATTATATAACCAACTTGATCGATATACTAAATTCCATAGTCAACATCTCATGCTCCCATCCTTGATCAAATTTCACCTATTGAAGTCAATGACATCAATCACCTTTTTATACTCATCATATTCTAACCTCTTTGCATAAATTTATCGTAGTACCTAATAAGCTTAATTAAAACCTCAACTCTAAATCAATTTCTTCTACTTCGATCATATTCTTAGTGATCATAACCTAAGCTCAAATACTACTTAAGTCACAATCTCTAATAATCATAGTCTAAACTCTGATACTACTCTATGATGCTCTGAACCCAGCATGCAGATCGGCCAAGTGATAGTCATGTACTCCTTAGAGCAACACCTTAAAGAATATGTAAAGCCTTAAAATTTACTACAATCTCAAGATCACATGAACACTATTACTCTCGATTCATAATGAATATTCTATATTAATAAATATCAAATCTTACATAATTTATAAAACTCAATCATCCAATTATTATTGATGGTGTTTTATCTAATCAATCCTTTCAAATCAAGATCCTAATTTTAGCCAAGTACAAGTATCCTATAACTCTGATAAAGAAAAGAAGAGGATTGTGAACTTTACAGCTTAATAAGAATCCTGACACATTCTCACCATTATAGGAGTATAATTTGAAAATAATAAATAAATAGTATTAAAAAGAGAATAGACTATAAAATCTTATGTCATGTATCTTGTATATATTGGATTTGTACCCTAGAAGCCAATGTTAGCTGATGCATTTTATAATTCCAAAGCTTAAACTCGTACTTATAATTGTTTATTATCAATAAAGAGCTTTTTCATTCCAATCATGTTTATGTATTCATGATTTATCCTAAAAATTAATAAAGATAATTTTTGTATATTCTCAATGCATTGAGAATTTGAGACATATATTAATTAGTGATTAATTTCTAAATACTCCCGATCGAAGGATCATTATAGAGGATAGTGATCAATCCATTCGAGATCGGTGCATAATTCACCTTCTTTGTGAGTAGATGAGTCTTGGGTCTGTAGTGTAGGGACACTAGAGTGAGAGTGCGGGTGGTTGTTAGAGAACAACTTGCATTGAGCATGACCAACATGAGAAATTACATGGATGTCTACTCAGTCGTCAGTGATCTTCTCGATGCTATAGTGATGTGAGTGATCCTTTGACCTATAGTGTCATTGACTAATCACAGTGAGGCTACTGAGTTTGATAGTATGTTCTTTTGATCTCTAGCCATTTGGATCCTTGCTATGTATATTGGCTTCAGTAGATTCGGATTCACTGTTTGGAGTAGGATGCACCTAGAAAGAATCTATCGACCTTGGTAGAAAAAGAGAAGTCCTATGTGATTTGCGAGACTGAGTTCAGAAAGTCTTTGGTCAAAGCAAATGTGAATACTGAAAAAAAAAATTTATAGGATTCACAAATGAACTCGAGTTGAGCTAATCTAGCATATGACTGACAATAGAATCTGACGAATTTTTCATGACCTCCGTCAAGTCGGGACTCATGATAGAAGGATTGAATCATATGATAACTACACCTACAGATTCATATTTTTATTCTACTAGATTATCACTACATACTGCTAGATATCACTGATGGATTATGAGACTCATCGGGCATCATCTTGATGATCGATGACCCTCGAAAGACAGAATTGAAAATATTTCAATCCATCGAAAAGAGTTTCGATGATATTATGATGAAGATTAGAATATATCTCACTACCTGATAGAATAGATTCTATGGGATCATATATTAAGAAATTTAATTTTGAATTTGCTAATTAAACTTATGAAGTTCTAATTGGATTAGGATTTATTGAAATCCTATTGAGTTTAAGAGAACCATTCTAGCATATGGTTAAATCTAATTCTTCTCGGGACTTCGATTTGGTCAAGTCTATAGCCTTGAATCTAATTTAAATCTATTTGAATTTAACCGAGCTCCTAATTGTGAACCCAAGAGGATTGGATTAAGTCAATTAGTTGGCTAAATTATCTCCTTATTATCTTTTCATTATCTCCTAGTGTTGTATGGAATAATTGAAAAGATGTGTGGCGCTATCCTCCCTTTATGGTAGGACCAAGGGGTGCCAACCCTTGGATAATGTGAGAGGGCCCGGCCCCCTTTTGTGGATGGGTGTGGAAGGAGAGAGAGAGAGAAGGGCCATGCCCACTCTCTTGAGCCATGAAACCCTAAGGGGATGCCAAGTGTTGGCGCCCCACCTACCTGCCTTACATAACTTGAGGCATCCACTCAAATTATCTTATTTGATGGGGTGCCCTATGTATTTGCCAAAATGGGCTGATTATATACCAATTAAGTCTAATTTTATTGAAAAAAATTAGATTAAAAATATAAAATTTCTTATAAGACAAGAATGTACCTTTTTAAGTTAATTGGTTTCTCTTTTGGGTCAAGGTAGAATCTATTTAAAAAAAAAAAGTCTCTTAGGGTTTGTTGGTTGTAGAATTTTGTGAAACAAGAATTCCTCTCTTCTTCTCCATGCCACTTCCTCTCTCCCTCTTCCCTTTCCATGCTCAAAGGTTGGGCGTCCCATTTTTCTACACGCTAAGGTTGAGGAGATCTTCTTTTATAGCAAAAAATAAGGAGAAGAAGGCTGCAGACCAAACAGTTGATTTCACAGTCTAGATCAAGGAGTTGATCGAGGTTCTTAATGCTAAGATCCTACTTAGAGAAGAAGGATCTATGATGAGAAAAAAATTCAAGGTTGATCCCATTGGATATCTATAGAGGTAGGACATGTTGTGGCTTAAGGACCTTCGAATCAATGATCATCGGTAACGGTGAATCTCTACCCATGCTAAGGTATTGAGATTTGATCTCATCCTAATTTTAATTTTTAGATTATATGTATGTTCTTTTCTCTTGGGCTTGGGTAGGATTAGATGAGATCTAATGCATATGAGATTAAAAGATTTAATCTGATTATTTTTCCACTGCAATTATAAAGATTTTTGAAATCTACACATGCATCCTACCCAACTTTCTAACAGTATAACTCAATATCGATATATATAAAAATACGTATTATATACTACCAAATATCCATCATTTTCAAAGCTGATATACCACACATATATCATTAAGTAGGACTCTTTTTACTTAATTATGGATTTATATCTTCTCATCCATATCTCATTAACATAATTTGGATCAATCAATAGTTGTCTTTAGGGTTTGGCCTAACCATGGTCATACTCCAGTTTGTTATTGGCAAATTTAAGTACTACATTCCTACCTGTGGCAAAACTATTCTCTATGCTATATTTCTATTCATGGTGGGCTATCCATAATGTCATGTTTTCACCCATGGTGGGCTTTTCTCAGTGTCATGTTCTTATCCATGATGGACTATTCTCAATATCACATTCCTTTCTATGATGAGGCTATTCACAATTGAACGTGGCTAGTCCAAACATCCTTTCTCGATCGTTAATTTATTAATCTCATATCAATTATACAAAGAAAATACTGTAATATTATATTTCTTTCAAAAATTTTTATAGTCGATACACAATCCAAACCATCCAAAAATCATTGATATTTGGAACAAATATATGATACAAAAAATATAAATAATCATATCGACAATCATAAAACAAACATTAGCCATGAGAAATTAAAATCATGCAGTACCAAAATAAATACATATATATTGGTGTTTGTGTCCAAGAATCCTTATCTGTACTGATGATGAATTAACTCTCTAAATATCAATTTGCACCTTGGCCTACAAATTGGAGGCAAAGAACCTACTTGATGATCTCCTATCCGGCAAATTGTTCTCCTACAAAACCAATCTAGATGTTAAAAAAAATTATAAAGTATAGATTACTCAATTTAAACCCTCTATCAATGCACCAAGGGTCCCAAGTCCCCTAAAATTATTTATTTATTTATTATTATTATTATTTTCATAAATTTTTCTCAACCTAGTTAGTGATAGAGAAAAGAGAAAAATTAAATAAAAAAAGAGAGAGCAGAAAGGTAGTCCCCCTCACTCTCTTCTTCTTCTTCTTCTTCTTCTTTAAACCGGTCACCCCTCCCCCCTCCCCTCTTCTTCCTACCATGTTCATGAAGTCCAAGCTAGTGGCTGATGGCAGCACTCAAGGCTGGTCAAGAGATGACCCCGGTAGTAGCCATTGCCATCCATGGTTGGAAATAAGAGGAAAAGTCAAGAGAATAGGGAAGACCCTATTCACAATGAATCCACCGACTCACCAAACTAAATCCAATGATACCAATAGGTACAATACTAGAGAAAGAAGGAAGAAAAGGAAGAAGACATTGTCTTGGTTTGGCAACACCCAAGGTGAGAGATCCGACAATCTCTCCAGCAGAACCTCAAGAAGAGAACTTGATGAAGAACTCAAAATCAGCAGCAATGAGAGGCATTCCATGGTGGAGTTCTCAGGGGGAATAGACCTATTTAGAGGCCAAAACCCATGGATTTTTGGCAAGCCCTAAATTGCTTTCTCCGATGGAGCTGGAGAAGAGAAAGACTCCCATCAAGGGTCTTCCTTCCCTTGCCTCAAATGCACCACATGCATGAAGGGTTTTTTTTTCCTTTCCATGCTTTGAGTTTCATGTGGGAGAAAGATTTGTTTGAGATGATCAATTGTCTGGGTCATTAAAACATCATAGAGAAAATAAATCTTGCAAAGACTGTGGTGAAATAAACTAATAATAAGATCTACTAGGAGTGCAACTACTCAGGGTCCCTCAAAGGTTGTCATGACTAAACCCTACTATCAATTTCATCAAAGGAGAACATTGATTAGAAATCTAAGCAGGGGTTTGATTATTTGTAAATTACAACTAACTCTCAGTTAGTAGTAAGGTGACAAAAGTAATGATAGTAGAAAAGCCAAGGGGATCATGGGCCATAAGATAACAAACTAAGTTCTCCATCTATAATGAAAAAAGAAAATAAGTTCTCCATCCAGAAATAGGATCTTGACTGAAGGAAAATAGCAGGCAATTTCATGCATGCATTTCAATTTTTTTTCAAAATAAATCACGACAAAAAATATTTAGATTAATCTTATTAATCTATCATGCATGAGATCAGATCTAAAAATTAGCTTGCACTAAGATCTATGATATGATATAATACATATATGAAATCTAAAATCAAAAAATCAGCTAGCATGGATCATATCAATGCAACAATAGATCATATCTACAACTAATCTGAGTTGAAAACTCGATATCTGAGCGTAGATTGATGATCGTTGTAACTAATTTTCATAGATTTAAGATTCTTCCTGATGCACAGGAGTCACACAGAATATTTGGCCTCTACAGGACGTCCACGCAAAGCCTTATTGCTAATTGATCTACTTGGAGTGCTATCTCCTCACAAAGATCCTTTGATGGCTGATCACATTTCTTCTTCAGATTTCATGGACTCTTTCGAAAGATGAAGATGGATCAAGAGGATGAAGTAGTGGTGGAAGGAAGGAGAAGAACTTTTCTTTTCTCTTTGTTTTTCTACTCACCCAACACCCTAGATCACTCACCCAAAGAGGAGATGATTCTCCTCTAATCTCTCACGCCAAGTAGGATGCCCACCCCAAAATTTCATGCCCACACAAGCCTCACAGTGATTCTCAGATTTTTTTCACTTTCATCATTTTGTCGCACAAAATGAAGACCTTCTTAAGGTTGGCATGGGGATTAGATAGGATAAGATAAGGATTAGTTAAGGGTTGGTTTTAGTTCAAATTCAAACTCCTTTTGAATTTAAACATAAACCACTTAATCCTTATCCAAAGGAGGCAGTGACAAAGAAAGCTTTGGCATGGTGTTTTTCTAATGCAAAATTAGATCTAGCGATGAGAAATGGCATGGTGATGGGATGAGATGCAAGGGAAGAGTCCAATTAACTTTGGACTCTAGGTACTTCTAATTTGGTCCTCATCCAAATCAAATTAGGTTAGATCCAATTAGATAACTAAACCTAATCTAATTAGACACCAATTGAACTTGATTAAATCTTAATCCAATCAGAACTTAATCGAGCCTATGTTCTGATCAAATCAGGAATCAATCTCTCTTAGTGAATAGGTCATCTTACTTAATTAGGTTAAACCTACGAATCAGCAATCTAATTGCTAATTAATCTTTTTATAATTTAATAATCATTTTATCATAATTTTTGTATAAAATTAATCATTAATTATATTGATGATTATATCCTTGAATGATTCATAATCGTTGATCAGCCAACAAATCAGACAGAAACGTCTATTGTGTGTGACCCTATAGGTTTGAACCTAAGAAGATAGTATAGGAATAAATTTTTGTACTAATTAAAGTGATCATCTAGCAATGATATCCGATGTTCGGCTAGACTAAATAGTCACAAAGCAATATTCAAGAATCTCTGAAATATGGTTACTGTATAATTTATCCCTTTGATCCTCAATGCTCAGGATGACTTCAGAGTAAAACTATTAACTCTTAATCAGTACATCCAATTTGTGTCTCAACTTTATAAATCTCGTGACTTCTCACAAAGATTATCCTGGTCAATATTTTATGAAATTGAAATATAATATAGCACTATCTCTTAAAATCAGGAGTGGTCAATCCCATCTTGAGTCACACATAGACTTTACAAGTATTTGACTGTATCCAAAAATCTTTCATCACTAAATTAAAAATTTAGATAGTCGGACATCAAAGTACAGTGAGTTACTTGTAAGTTACTATGGTGATCTCAGATAAGAGAGATACTTATACTTATACCCATATCCTTCATGAGCTACTCTTGACAGCAGAGTGCTCTATAGTTTGGTCACGTTTAGTGTAAATATACTTCTATATTTTACCTGCATGCCATACTAGTGTCTCCATACTCCTTGGTTGTGAGGACAACCAACCCATACAGTACACAATAATCTATACTTGATAAACATTATCGTCCTAGTAATAATATATCGTTTGGTCACGAACAAGTTTAAGAACTATAAAATAAATCCTCCTTTATCGATTAAAAGTAGATCTAAGGACTTCATCATAACATAAGAGTTCAATAATGAAGATGAAAAGATTTTGATGAAATTATCAAATAATTTTTATTAATTTATAATTCATATATAATTTATAAAGAGCACAATTATTTATAGATAGATAATTGATTTTAGGATATATTTTTCAACAAGTCCTATTTGGATTAAAGCCAATCGGAACAGTATCTAATACCCACACTTCACTTGTGATCATTGAACTCCTTGATTTTGAGGGCTTTTGTAAATGGGTTGGTCAAGTTCTCCTTTCCGTCGATCTTTTGAAGCTTGATATCATCTCGATCCACGATCTCATGGATAAGGTGATAGCGACGTAGAATGTATTTGGTTCTCTGGTGAGACTTTGATTCTTTTACTTGAGCTATGGCTCCAGTGCTATCATAATACAGTAAAATAAGACCATCAATAAAAGATGCCACTCTAAGCTCATCGATGAACTTCCACAATCAAATAGCTTTCTTGACAGCATCGATGCCACGATGTACTCTATCTCGTAAACAAAATCAGCTACTATGTACTGCTTGAAATTTTTTCAGCAAATCACTCCACCATTTAGGATAAAGATATATTTCGACATATTTTTACTATCATCATGATCTGATTAAAAATTAAAATCAGTATATCTCACAAGTTTTAAGTCAAAGTCTCCATAAATGAGCCATTAGTCTTTAGCATTTCTCAAATACTTAAGTATAATTTTTATAACCTTCCAATGGTTCTCATCCAGATCAGACTAATACTTACTCATTACCCTTAGTGAGTAGGCAACATCTTATCTCATACATATCATGACGTATATAATAGATCCTACTGTCGAGACATATAGAATTCTATTTATACACTCTCTCTTATGGATTTATCGAACAATCCTTCTTAGAGAGAGAAATTCTATGGTCTATCGAAAGATAGCCCTTCTTGGAATTTGCCATGCTGAACTACTTTAGCACAGTATCAATGTATGTGGACTGAGACAACCCAAGCAATCTTTGAGATCTATCTCTATAGATCTTCATTTTTAGGATGTAGGATGCTTGTCCTAAATCTTTCATGGAGAACTGAAATAACAGCCAAACTTTTATACCCTATAATATGAAAATATTATTTTTAATTAAGAGAATATCATTTACATACAACATAAGAAATATGACTACAGAACCATTAGCCCATTTGTAGATATAAGGTTCTTCTCCATTCTTAATGAAGCCATATGTTCTGATCGTCTTATCAAAAGACATGTTCCAACTTCGAGATATCTGCTTCAATCCATAAATGGATCTCTGAAGCTTGCACACCTTTGATTCATCTGAGGATGTGAACCCTTCAGATTATATTATATACAGCTCTTCTTCCAACTCTTCATTTAGAAAAGTAGTTTGAACATCCATCTATCAGATTTCATAATCAAGGTGTATCTCTATTGCAAGCATAATCTGAATGGACTTAAGCTTTGTCATAAGAAAAAATATCTCATCATAGTCAATACCATAATGTTGACGATATCTCTTAACAACCAAATAGACTTTATAGGTCTCCACCTTCTCATCTATGCCCTTTTTTCTTTTGAAAATCTACCTACACCCTATGAGTTTTATCCCTTTAGGTGGATCAATGAGTGTCCATACATCATTATGAAGGAAAAACTGGCTTTTTTCTTGTAGGATCTTCCAGATCTAATGAGATCTGGGGCGAAATATTTTTAAAAAAATTATTCAATGATATTTTAAATCTAAGATCTATTAGATCTAATTCTTATTATCTAATATTAAATCTAAAATTAAATCTAAAATCATGAGGAATAGAGAAATACCTCTAGGGTAACTAGATTACCCTGTAGATGATCGCAGCAATGCCCGAGGTTCTAAAATAGCCACACAGTCATCTGACTTCTATCGGTATCCACTCGAGTAGGATCTGGATCATCTTCTCCTTACAAATTTTTGCTCCAAAAATTAGATCTAGATCTGATATGAAAGATCTTCAAAAGATCTTCTGAAGCTGGAGCAGCAGCTTCTCGATAAATCTCTGCAGCCTTCTAATTAGGAAGCCACCACGCCTTGGATAAATACCAGATGGATGCCCAACCTCTTGGATGTGAAGAGGGGAGGGAGAGGAGAAGAGGGGGCATGGAGAAGTGGAGAGAATTTAGGCTTTTTCTGGTTATTGAGCAGAGTCTCTAAACCCTTGGCGCAGACATGGTTTAAATAGACCCTGCTGCGCCATGCAGTGCCACATCATTCGACCAATCAAAAAATTTTAATTAATTTTAAAAAAATTTTGATTGATGGAGTGATATCATCTGATTATATTAGATAAGAATCCCCACAATCTCTCTTACTGTTGGTGCCAATACTGGATAAGCACAGTGAGATTGGTGCCCCACAGTCCAAGTTGATCAAGGGATCAGAGTCCTCATCTCATGGGACTCTATCCTTATCCACTTGGGGTGCATGCCCAATCTGAATATGGCACCCACTTTGAGGCCCAATTTAGCAGGTGGACACTCCATAAAAAATCTCCAATGATCTCTTGCCAAGTGGCCTTCAGTCCAAGGTCCATGGGTCAACGTTTGACCAATGTCCTAAAACGAAAATGGCAAGTGATAGGAATTAGCAGGTGTTGTCTTAAATTCATCTCATAAATTAAGACAAATCTTTTTTGAGCTAGATTGGCTCCAGTCAGATTGAAAGAAACCTTCTCAAGGTTCTCTGGGTGAGTCAAATCATATTTGGCTCAGTCGAGATAGAAAAAATTACATGAGGAGAAAGTTAGGCTCAATCGTGTGCTAGCATGATTTTCTTGAACCTAATTGGATCTAATCCAAATCAATCGAACTGGGCTAGCTCAATCGATGACATCCAGACTCTAACTCTTATTTATGTGACCTAGTTAGGATCATTTTCGTATGGTAATGAGACATGTCGTGATCTCATCATCGACATCATCGAAACTTTCTTCGATAGACCAGAACTCTTCTGATTCAGACAATTAAAATGATCGATCATCAAGATCATTCTAATTACTCTCAAAATTCATCAGTGACACCTAGCAGTATATGGTGGTAACCTATCAGAAATGAAGATGAACCTCTCAGTGTAGCTACCTGTTTGATTGAGTTCCTCTATCATAAGTCCTGACTGAATTAGGGTTAAGGTGAACTCGTCAAACCCAATATCAGTCATATGAATCAATCGATCGATCCGAGTCCGATATGAAACCTCAATGGAAAACTCTTTTTTATTATTTCACTCTGCCATGGTCATGGGATTAAAGACTCGATCTTTCGATCATCATAGGACTACTCCTCTCATCTACCGAGGTTGATAGATCTCTTCTTGGTGCGATATGGTTCCTACAATGAATATGCTATAGCCAACATACACCTCAGGGTTCCGAATGGCTAAGAGATCGAGTTATGGTGTAGTCAAACTATAACACACTCAAGGTGAACTATCGATGTATCTCAGGTCGAAGAACTAGACACACAGCTGCAGCATCGAGCTAGTCATCGATGAGAAGGTAGATTTCCTTATGACTGCTCGAGGTGGTCACGCTCAGTACTCTCATTCTCAACGAATACCTGTACTCTCACTCTGATGTCTTCACACCGTAGACTCAAGACACATCTACCCTAAGGAAGCAATCGTACACCAACCTTCCAGATCGATCACCATCCTCGTGATGATCCTATGGTCAAGAGCTGTTTATGAGTTAGTTATGTAAATTCATGCCTTAAATTTTTAACTCTTGAAAATATGAATTAACATTCCTACTAAGTAAAAGGATGTATCACAGACATAATGTACACAATATGATAGTAGAATAGCCCTTTTATTTATTTATAGTCAAAATTATAAATTTGCCCTTATATTTGTACAGAAATGTGTCAGCCAATCTGACATCTAGGGCACACATCTAACAAACTCCCACTTGACCTAATGCCAATTGGCTACATATCTAATCCCATCTTCTCAAGATGGGCTTCGATCTTCTGCTGGCCTAATGGCTTTGTCAGCGGGTCTGCCACATTGTTTGTGGAGTCGACTCTCTTAACTTCGACATAACCTTTTTCGAGGTAATCACGGATCAGATGAAATTACTGCTCGATATGCTTGGACTTCAAGTGAGACCTTGACTCCTTAGCTAGGGCTATGATGCCATTATTGTCACAGTAAAGAGGGATGGCATCCGATGACATCACTCCAAGCTCTGCGGCAAACTTCTTGTACCAAAATGCCTCCTTCGCAGCTTTCGATGCAGCAATATACTCTGCCTCCATGATGGAATCAGCAATCATCGTCTGTTTGGAACTCTTCCAGCTAACTATACCACCATTGCAAATGAACAGACTCTTAGATGTCGACTTTCGATCATCTATATCAGACATAAAGTCTGAGTTTGTAAATACCTGAACCTGAAGTTCTCCATTCTCAAAGACTAAAAATATATCCTTAGTCCTTCTCAAGTACTTAAGGATACATTTTACAGAAGTCCAGTGCTCTTCGTCTGGATTCGACTGATATCTACTTGTGACACTCACAGCATGGGCTATATCAGGTCGTGTACATAGCATGGCATACATGAGGCTTCCTATTGCCGAAGTATAAGGGATCTTGCTCATGCGTTCAATCTCCTCAGGTGTGCTAGGGCACATCTTCTTGGAGAGATGAATGCCATGTCTAAAAGGTACTAAACCTCTTCTGAAATTTTTCATGCTAAACCTTTTTAGCACCTCCTCTATGTACATCTTCTGTGAAAGTCCCAGCATCCTATTTGGTCTATCTCTATAGACCTTAATACCCAGTATAAAGGATGCCTCTCCTAGATCTTTCATAGAGAACTCCTTAGACAATCATATTTTGACTGAGGTCAACATAGAAATATCATTTCCAATCAGGAGGATGTCATTTACGTACAGTATGAGGAAGATAACTGCGCTCCCACTGACCTTTTTGAACACATATGGTTCCTCCTCGTTCTTGATGAAATCAAACATTTTGATCACATCATTGAAATGTGTATTCCAGCTCTGAGATGCTTGTTTAAGTCCATAAATGGATCTTTGTAGCTTGCAGATCTTGTGATCATCATCACTGGATGTGAAACCAAGTAGTTGTTCCATATAGATATCTTCCTCAAGATATCCATTTAAGAATGCTTTTTTCATGTCCATCTATCATATTTCATAATCAAAATAGGCTGCAACAGCAAGCAATATGTGGATGGATTTTAGCATGGCTACGGGCGAAAAGGTATCCTGATAGTCAATGCCTTCATGTTGACTATAACCTTTCACTATGAGCCTAGCCTTGAATGTCTCCACATTCCCATCTGCACCTATCTTTCTCTTGAAGATCCACTTACACCTAATAGGTATAATACCTTCAAGTGGATCTACCAAGGTCTAGACTTGGTTTGAGTGCATCGAGTCAATTTCTGATCTCATTGCTTCTAACCATTTCTCGGAGTCGATATCTGATATCGCCTTGTCATAGGTCTTGGGGTCATCACCATGAGCCCCATTTCCCGTGAGGAATATTTTCTCTACTTTCTCTTGTATAGTACCTAAGTACCTTTTAGGAGGACGAAAAACTCTAGTTGATCTATGAGGTGGAAGTGGTTGTGTTAGGACTGGTTCTAATTGATTGGGTTCCTCAGGTTCTTTAGCTCGTTGCTCTTGGGAGACATTCTCCTTGAACTTAATTATTCTTCTGATGCTACCATTTTGAATAAACTAGTTTTCAAAAAAAATAGCATGTCGATTCACAATCACATTGTGATCTTTCGGAATATAGAAATGATATCCTAATGACTCTTTAGGATATCCTATGAATCGAACTCTAAAAGACCTGAACTCTAACTTGTCCGCTTACTGTCTCTTGACATAAGCTGGACAATCTCAAATTCTGAGATGACTCAGACTTGGCTTCTTACCATGCCATATCTCATACAGTGTGGTAGGAATGGTTTTAGAGAAAATCTTATTCAATACATATATTGCTGTCATGAGATAATATCCTCAAAGAAACTCAGGAAGGTCCGTAAAGCTCATCATGGAACGGACCATATCTAATAGGGTCCGATTCCTCCATTCTAAAATCTCATTGAGTTGTGGCATTCCAGATGGAGCCCATTGAGAGACTATACCATTGTCCTTAAGATAGTCTAGGAACTCTCGACTAAGGTATTCGCCTCCTCGATCTGATGGGCTTTCCTACTTATTTTTCTACCTCATGTTTGAATTCTTTGAACTTTTCAAAAGCTTCAGACTTGTGTTTCATTAGAAACACATACCCGTACCTATACATATCATCGGTGAAGGTAATGAAGTAGACATAGTTGCCTCTAGCCGGCACATCAAATGGGCTGCATACATTTGTATGTACTAGGGCAAGTAGGTCTGTGGCCCTTTCTCCATGTCCTGTAAAAGGGAGCTTGGTCATTTTGCCTTGAAGGCATGATTCACAAACTGGATATGACTCGAAAGTCAACAAACTCAATAGCCCAGATTTCGCCAATTTGTTAATCTTGTCTTCCGCTATATGACCTAGCCTTAGGTGCCATAGATACCTATCATTTAGACTATCTCTAGACCTTTTAATTCTCATGGCATTCATATTTTGCTTGGTATGAAATATAGATACATCAATTTGTAGCTAATAGAGATCATTAATAAAAAAACTATTTTTAATTTTATTATTTTTATAAAATATGTTACAATGGTTCTTATGAAAGCTAATCACATAGCCTTCTTGTGCTAAACATGAAACAGAAATCAAATTCCTGCTTGCTGCAGGCACATAATAACAATCTCTAAGAACTAAATCTAATCCTAACGGTAATCGCAGAGGGTAGATTTTCACGGTCACAGCAGTAACTCTTACTCCATTTCTGATGCATAGGATCATATCCCCATCTCTCAGTCTCCTACTCTCCTCAAGATCCTGCATAGAAGTGCATAAATGAGCACTAGAACTAAAGTCAAGTATCCAACTGGATGCAGAGAAAATTGTAAGATTAGATTTTGTAACGAGCATACCTCCAGAAAGACCATCCTTCTTGTTCTTCAGGGTGGCAAGATACTGAGGACAGTTTCGCTTTCAATGGCCATCTGAATTACAGTGAAAATATTTTTCCTTTTCAGCAATCTTCTTCTTCGATTTCATCTTCTTCTTCTTCCCATCCACCTTTTGCTTCTTCGCAGACTTCTTCTTCTTTTCAAAAGACTTTCTCTTGGAAGAAGTTCGCTCCACAGTAAGGACTGAGCCTTTTGAACCCTTCAAAGAAAGCTCAGTCGTAACCAACATGTTCATTAACTCAGCCAAGGTACACTGCATCTTATGCATATGAAAGTTCATGATGAACTGACCATATGCATCAAACAAGGACTAAAGGATCACATCAATCTGAAAATCTTTGTCTAAGATAACACCGAGCTTCTCAAGCTCCTTAATGTCCTTGATCATTGATAAATAATGATCTTGGACTGACTGTCCATCATGCATTTTAGTCTTAAAAAGTCTTTGGTAGACTTGATACTTGGCTGCGCGACTTTGTTCACCAAACAACTCTTGTAGGTGAGCCAACGTTTGGTGGGTAGTCATAATGTTCTTATGCTGGTGCTGCAAGGCATCAGACATGGCATTCAACATATAGTACCTGGCTTTGTTATCGTCATCCATCCACCTTTTCAGAGACGCTCTCTATTCAGCAGTCGGACATGCTGGTATGGTAGGTGGGTCATGATCCAAGACATGAGTCAGTTTCTCGAAACTTAGAATAATTCTATAGTTCCTCAATCAGTCCTTGAAATTAGATCCAGTCAATCTGTGGGTGTCTAGTATTTTGGTCAGGGGGTTGGATGCAGACATATTTCCTATAGAGAGTCAAAAGTTTCTGGTTAGATTTTGTAATCAAACTTAACCAATTTATTTAGGAGTTTCATTTTTAAACAAATTAGGCTCCAACTATTTTCTCAGATCCCTACACTCCCCAGATAGAGATGTGAAAATCTCCATGATTAGTGATTTCTAGTGGGTGGTGCGGTCTCACCGGCTGGCTCACCACCTCATCTAACAGTTATTGATGATGGGTTAACTGATGAGTGGACAACTCTTGTCTAATGATTCTCTAATCATGGTGTACCCAAAACTTGGTCTCTAATTCATGAATCTCATCGTGCCTAGAATATTGTTCCAATCCTTAGTTAAGTCAGACCCACCATTTGCACGAACTAAATTCCTGATTGAGTCCCTTACCGTATCCGAAATATTGAGCACAACCCATCCTCTAATCCGTAGCATCCAATGCCTAATGGACATGGTTGTATCTTTCCGGTGCAACTAAGCCACTATAACCAGTCGAGAACAATCAACCCTAGGAAGGGTCGGCACATCCACAATGGTGGAAGACCTTAGACTTAATATTTTCTTAGAGAGATTCGATTTAAGTCTCATTAAACTTGACTTGACATAGTCATAACAATTATGACTAACCTAGTGACATGGGTTAGCTCGAATTGTTAGCCACCTCAAATCAGAACTGGGTCGATATATATGGCCAGATAAGTGAGACCGATGGGAGGGATATACCATTAACTTGACAAGAATGCATTCGAGTCGAGTAGCTCACAATTAAAAATTAGTCAGTCGCATCTGTCCAACTTACCTTAGACATCAAATTATCAAACCAGAACCAATTGGGTTAGCCTACAATCCAGGCTCTAACCACTGAGCCAAATTAGGTCTTAACTTGATCGAGTCACATATGAATGTGATTCAACCTTGACCTAGACTTAATCCTATTAGGCTAGTCAATTATTAGCTTTCATGATCCCACCTAACCAACTTTTGATTCGATTTGATCAACCGCTAGACCTAATTGAGCTACCCAAGCTCGAACTCAATTTTATAAAAATAACTTCGATCTAAAATTTTTAATTTTAGACCTAATTTAATTTTATAAATTTAATTCATTAATTAAGTCTTGAGTTCATAAACAAAATATGTAAATAAATCCTAAGATTTCAAGATCTAGGATTTTGTAGAAAAGTAAATTTTGGTTTCTGATTAAGGATGAACGCGCAGCACCCCTACACGCCATAAGAATACCCCATTGAATGAGAGGAGAGGGTCTTAAATCTTACTTTATTCTTATGACCGGATGGCCATGAGGAACACCTTAATCAAAAATATTAATTTAACTATAAAACTAGTTAGATCTAAGTTACATATCACATATATAATTTCAGATCTAACTTATACATGCTTTGCATACATCTCATGTATTAAAATTTGATCTAATTTGCATGCTTTCAGATCTGATACATCACATATAATATCTAAAAAATAAGATTTAAATTAAACTATTCAATATGAAATCTATTCTAGATAGTTACTAAAATAATTCAACAACTAGTCTAGGCATGCAATAGATCAATCTTATGAATTAATTTAATTTTATTTTCTATTTTTTGATCTGAATATAATATTTATAATATCAAAAAAATAAAAAATAAATTAGATCTAATTTATATTTTAATCATATTAAAATATAAAACTATAAAACTATTTATTCATAGATCAAACTACTCCTAGTCTAGTCATACATCTCATACATGTTAGATCTACTTAGATTTAATTTTAAATTTTTTGATTTCATATCCTATCACATCTGATTTGACATCTAAAATCCATCGATATCAGATAAATAAAAATAAAAATCAGATCTAAATTAGATCTGAAATAGAGCCATCAATCTGGCTCTGATACCAGTTGAAGGAAAAATCAATTTTTTTCTTGTGGGATCTTCCAGATCTAATGAGATCTAGGGTGGAATATTTCAAAAAAAATTATCCTATGATATTTTAAATCTAAGATCTATTAGATATAATTCTTATTATCTGATATTAAATCTAAAATTAAATCTAAAATCATGAGGAATAGAGAAATACCTCTAGGGTAACTAGATTACCCTATAGATGATCGCAGCAATGCCCGAGGTTCTAAAATAGCCACGCAGTCGTCTGGCCTCTACTAGTATTCACTCAAGCAGGATCTAGATTGTCTTTTCCTCACAAATCTTTTCTCTAAAAATTAGATCTGAATCTGATCTGAAAGATCTTCAAAAGATCTTCTGAAGTTGGAGCAGCAGCTTTTCGATAAATCTCTGCAGCCTTCTAATTAGGAAGCCACCATGCCTTGAATAAGCACCAGATGGATGCCCAACCTCTTGGACATAAAGATGGGAGGGAGAGGAGTAGAGAGGGTATGAAGAAGTAGAGAGAATTCATGATTTTGCTGGTTATTGAGTAGAGTCTCTAAACCCTAGGCGCAGACAGGGTTTAAATAGACCCTGCTGTGCCATACAGTGCCACATCATTTGACCAATCAAAAAATTTTAATTAATTCTAAAAAAATTTTGATTGGTGGAGTGATGTTATCTAATCATATCAGATAAGAATTCCCACAATCCCTCCTACTGTTGGTGCCAATACTGGATTAGCACAGTGAGATTGGCGCCCCACAGTCCAAGTTGATCAAGGGATCTGAGTCCTCATCTCATGTGACTCTATCCTTATCCACTTTGGGCGCACGCCCAATCTGAATATGGCACCCACTTTGAGGCCTAATTTAGCAGATGGACACTCCATAAAAAATCTCCAATGACCTCTTGCCAAGTGGCCTTCAGTCCAAGGTCCATGGGTCAACGTTTGACCAATATCCTAAAATGAAAATGGCAGGTGACAGAAATTAGCAGGTGTTGTCTTAAATTCATCTCATAAATTAAGATAAATTCTTTCTGAGCTAGACTGGCTCTAGTCAGACTGAGTGAAATCTTCTCAAGATTTTTTAGGTGAGTCAAATCATATTTGGTTCAGTCGAGATAGAAAAGATTACACGAGGAGAAAGTTAGACTCAATCGTGTGCTAGCATGATTTCCTTGAACCTAATTGGATCTAATCCAAATCAATCAAACTAGGCTAGCTCAATTGATGACATCCAGATCCTAACTCTTATTTGTGTGACCCAATTAGGTTCATTTTCTTATGGTAATGAGACATGTCATGATCTCATCATCGACATCATTGAAACTCCTTTCGATGGATCAGAACTCTTCTGATTCAGATAATTAGAATGATCAATCATCAAGATCATTCTAATTGCTCTCAAAATTCATCAGTGACACCTAGCAGTATATGGTGGTAATCCATCAGAAATGAAGACGAACCTCTCGATGCAGCTACCTGTGTGATTGAGTTCCTTTATCATGAGTCCCGATTGAATTAGGGTTAAGGTGAACTCATCAAACCCAACATCAGTCATATGAATCAATCGATCGATCTGAGTTCGATGTGAAATCTTAATGGAAAATTTTTTTTCATTATTTCACTCTGCTATGGCCATGGGCTTAATGTGGAGAAAATCAGTGCAGGGGTAAAATGGTAATTTTAAAACTTTTTTCAAAATCACTATTTCACAGTGGAAATTATTAATTAATCTAATTAATTAATAAAAATTTATCCTACATTAAGATCTAAATATGATATACAGCATGCATGCATTTAAATTTGAAATTCAAATTTGAACAGTAAATACTTTACTGTAATGTGTTCAGAACACAATACCTTTGTGCGAGTAGTAGATCACCGTAATCTGATCACCATCGGGAGAGTCTGATCATCGTGATGTAGCCACACAGAGTGTCTGGCCTTTGTGGATCATCCACATGAAGCTCCCAGTCTGATCGACTCCTCATGAGTGCTAGCTCATTGTAGAGCCCTTTCGACGGTCGATGCTGATCGAACTCCTTCGATCGATGTCTGTCGATTCTTTGAATGCTTTGGATCATCAACAGACATGCTTGAGAGGATGTTGAAGATCTCTCTAAAATTTGGTGAGCTCACGACACTCGTAGCTCACCTTCTCACTTCCCAAACCCCAAGCTGAAACCCTGGGGAACTCACTGAAACCCTGCGCACTTTTTTTCTTTCTTTTCTTTCTTTCTCACTTGGAAGGATATGGACCTTCACCTCACGCACAAGGATTCCTCATACCCAGATTTTCTCTTCAAAATTTTTCTTGCACATGCCCCACTCTTCTCCTCCTTTTAAAATAATGTCAAACGTCTTATCCACGTGAGAGGATAAAGATGAGTAATTACACATTTGAATTCAAATCAAATTTTGAATTCAAATGGAAACCAATTTATCCCTATCCACTAAGGGCATGAGAATAGGAGGGCATGGCTTAATTTGTGCGTGAGTGATTTCATGAGAAATATTTTCTCATGTAATAAATGGGGCATTAAAAGAGGATAAGGTCAAGGCGCTAAGATTGGTTGCTCATTCAAATTCAAACTTTATTTTGAATTTGAATGGCCAACCAATCATCCTTATCCACTTATTTGGTGCATTAAAGTAGGGTGTGAGGATGGCTTTGCATGAAGAAAAATTCATGAGAACTTCCTTCTCGTGAATTCAAATGGGCGTAGTGGAAGTGAGGTGGCGCAGGGAGAATGGGTCAAGGTGGTTTCATTATTTAAACCAACCTAATTAAACCAAATAAGTTAGGCCCAATTAGACTAATTTAAACCCAACTTAATTAGGCTTAATTAGACTCAATAAAATCTTAATCAAATCAAAAATTCATTAAGCCCAACCCCTGATCAAATCAGGGACCAAACCATCTCGATGATTAGGTCAACTCTTAACCTAATCGGGTCAAACCCAACTGAATCCAATTCAATTAGACTTGATCCAAAAATAATTACTCAATCAAATTGAGTTAATTAGTGATCAAATCACTAATTAAATTTCTCATAAAAATTGAGTCCAAATCCAATGGATAATCGGGCATCAGAATTCATCGATATGTAACCCTGATCGAAGAGTCCCAAACCAGTGGGACTCTTGACCCCGGTACCCAAAATGTGTGGGACTCGTGATCAGAGAATCTTGATTCTCGATCACAGAGTCCCAGACATGTAGGACTCATAGTCCATGAGCATTAAGACTCTTCATCAGCCATCAGATCAGATAGGAACCTCTAATGTGTGTCACCCTGCAGGTTCTAACCTAAGCCGGTAGCACAGGAACCAATTCCTGTACTAATCGAAGTGACCATCTAGCAATGGTATCCGACGATCAGATAGCTCGAATAGTCGTAATCGCAACACTCAGAACCTACGTCAATATGGTTACTGTATAATTCATCCTTTTGACCTCTGTGTTTAGGATGACTCAGGGTTAAACTGTCAACCCTGGTTAGATCATCCGAATCGTGCTCAACTCAAACAGTCCTATGACTCCTCACAAGGACTACCCTGGTCAAGGTTTTGCTAAATTGAAACATGACTGTACACAGCTCCTAAACTGGAGTGGTCAATCCCATCTTGACACACGCACCGACAAGTCAAGTACTTGACTACACCCAGCAGCCTTCCATCACTGAATTAGAAATTCAGGTAGTCTAGTGCCTAAGTGCAGTGAGTTGCTTGCAAGTCACCATGGTGGTCTCAGGTCAGAGAGATATTTATACCCATATTCCATCGGAGCAAATATTGACAGCAGAAATAGCTTCGAAGTCGGTCACGTTCAGTGTAGATGTACCCTTACATCTCATCTGTATGCCATACCAGTGTCTCCACACTCATTGGTTAAGAGGACAACCAACCTATATGGCACACAATGACCTATGTTTGATAAACATTGTCGTTCTTGAGAATAACATATCATTTGATCGCGAACAGATTTAAGGACTAAACGATAAATCCTCCTTGATCGAGTCTAAATAGTCCTAAGGACTTCACCACAACATAGGAGTTCATTAGAAGATGAAACATTTTGTGATGAAAAATGCCAAAATAATTTTTATTAATTCATAATTCATGTACATATATAAAAATGAGCACAACCGTCAACAGGCTGATGATTGGTTTTGGGACACTATTCCCAACAATCTCCAACTTGACCTAAAGCCAATCGGTGCAGTATCTAATACCCATCTTCGACTTGTAGTCATCGAACTCCTTCACCGTAATGGATTTAGTGAATGGATCGGTCAGGTTCTCCTTTCCGTCGATCTTCTGAAGGTCAATGTCACCTCGATCCATAATTTTTCGGATGAGATGATAGCGGCACAGAATATGCTTCATCTGCTGGTGTGCCTTCGGTTCCTTCGCCTGAGCAATGGCTCCAGAGCTGTCACAGTAGAGCAGAATTGGACCAACAAGGGTGCTACTCCGAGCTCGATGATAAACTTTCTCAGCCACACCGCTTCTTTGACAGCATCTGATGCAGCGACATACTCCACCTCACAAACGGAATCAGCCACTGTGTGCTGCTTGGAATTCTTCCAGTAGATAGCCCCACCATAAAAGGTAAAAATAAATTCCGACACACTTTTGCTGTCATCATGATCAGACTAAAAACTAGAGTCTGTAAACCCTATAAGTCTCAAGTTTGATTCACCATAAACAAGCCACTGGTCCTTAGTATTTCTTAAATACTTCAGAATGGTTTTAACAACCTTCCAGTGATTCTCTCCTGGATCAGATTGGTATCTACTCACTATCCCTAGTGAGTATGCCACATCTGGTTGTGTACATGTCATGGCGTACATGATAGATCCTACTGTCGAAGCATATGAAATCCTATCCATACGCTCTCTCTCTTGAGGTGTTGTCAGACAATCCCTCTTCGAGAGAGAAATTCCATGGCCTATCGGTAGATAGCCTTTCTTGGAATTTTCCATGCTGAACCTCTTCAGCATAGTATCTATGTACGTAGACTGGGATAAACCAAGCAACCTTTTAGATCTATCCCTATAGATCCTCATCCTAAGGATGTAGGAAGCTTCTCCCAGATCTTTCATGGAGAACTGTGACAACAGCCAAATCTTTATTCCCTGTAATGCAGGGATATCATTCTCCATTAAGAGAATATCATCCACATACAATATAAGAAATACTACTACTGGACCATTAGCCCATTTATAAATGCAGGGCTCTTCTCCGTTCTTAATGAAGCCATACATCTTGATCGTCCTATCAAAACGTATGTTCCAACTCCGGGATGCCTGCTTAAGTCCATAAATGGACCTCTGTAGCCTGCACACCTTAGACTCATCTGTGGATGTGAATCCTTCAGGTTATATCATATACACCTCTTCGTCTAGCTCTCTATTTAGGAAAGCTGTTTTCACATTCATCTACCAGATTTCATAGTCCAAATGGGTAGCTATTGCAAGTATAATCCGAATAGATTTGAGCATTACCACAGGAGAAAATATCTCGTCATAGTCTATACCATAACATTGACGATATCCCTTGGCAACCAGACAGGCTTTATAGGTTTCCACCTTTCTGTCTGCGCCCCTTTTCCTCTTAAAGACCCACTTACACCCTATGGATTTTACTCCTTCGGATGGGTCAACCAATGTCCACACATCGTTGACCTTCATAGACTCCATTTCGAATTTCATGGCCTCTAGCCATTTCTCAGAGTCGGGTCTCTGCATTGCATCCATGTAGGTGATCGGATCCTCATCGTTTTCATCAAGTTCGATAGGATCGTCTTCCGGACCAAGAAACCATAGTATCGATCCGGTTGACGTGGTACTCTACCAGATCGCCTTAAGGGTGCTTGAACAATGGGCTCCAGATCTGATCTAATCAAATCCAGTTTAGGTTCAGTAATTTGTGTCAATTTTTTCACCCGTCGAACTTCATCAAGTTCGACCTTAAGGCAACAGTCCCTTCACCAAGGAACTCTTTTTCCAAAAAGATTGCCTTAAGGCTGACAAACACCTTTTGCTCATCAGCCTGGTAAAAATAATACCCTTTGGTCTTTTTTGGATATCCTATAAAATTATACTTGTCAGACCTAGGTCCTAGCATGTCAGTAATTAAATGTTTAACATAAGCCGGACACCCCCAAACCCTAAGGTGCGAGAGTACTGGCTTACATCCTATCCATATCTCATATGACGTTTTGGTTACAGACTTACTCGAAACTCCATTTAGAAGGTAACAAGTCGATTCGAGCACATATCTCCAGAGGGAGATCGGCAGACCAGCAAACCCCATCATGAATCGAACCATATCCAACAAGGTCTGATTCCTCCTTTCAGATACACCATTATGCCGTGGTGTTCCAGGAGGAGTCCATTGAGAGAGAATCCCATTCTCCTCAAGATATGTCAGAAAATCATTGAAAAAATATTCACCTTTTCGATCAGATCAAAGAGTTTTAATACACTTCCCAGTTTATTTTTCTACCTCATTTTGGAATAGTTTGAACATTTCAAACGACTCCGACTTATGCTTCATTAAATAGACATACCCATACCTCGATAAGTCATCTGTGAAGATTATGAAGTAGAAATATCCACCTCTTGCACTTGAGCTCATAGGTCCACATACATCAGAATGTACCAGACCCAAGAGTTTACTGGCTCGCTCACCTTTTTCAGTAAAAGGTGACTTGGTCATTTTACCAAGAAGACAAGACTCATAGGTTGGAAGTGATTCACAATCACCTACTTCAAGAATTTCTTCTTGAGCCAACCTGTTTATCCTGTTCTTATTGATATGACCTAGCCTACAGTGCCAAAGGTAGACTTCTGACATATTATCTATTCTAGGGTGTTTACCAGAGGTTTGAACCACATTAACAGGTTGTAATAGAAAGTAAATTCTATTATTAAGTTATCCAATAAACATTGTAACATCATTCAAAATGATATTACAAATATTTTTTTTATTAAAAATTGATAACCGTATATGGCCAAAAGGCCTACAAAAATAATATTTAATAAAAAGCTTGGACAATAGTGATATTCACTCAGAATTATATTTCAAGAATTGATTACAAGGTTCATGATTCCTAATGCTAGAACTGGAACTTTGCTTCCATCTCCAACATTCAGAAACCTCTCGCCTTCATCAAATCTCTTACTGACCTGCAGACCCTGCATCGAATTGCAAATGTGATAAGGGCTTCCAGTATCCAATACCCAAGCAGTAGTATCACAAATGAAAAAGTTGAAAGGTGTTATTATATAAGTACCTTGCTTTTTCTTTGGCCTGTTCGGGTCCAGTGAGGCAATATATAGAGGACAGTTCCTCTTCCAGTGGCCCTGCTTCTTGTAAAAGAAGCACTCCACCTGGCTCTAATGAGGCTTGCACTTCTTGGTTTGACCCTGTGCAGACATCCCAGCATGCGGCTGCACCTTCTTATTCTTCTTCTTCTTGTTCTTCTTCCCTTTCTTAAAGGGTCGACGATCAGAAGAAGACCATCCCACAATATTTACCAACTCCTTATGGAGCTGGTGGTCCTTCTCAAAGTTCTACAGTAATCCCAATAAGCCGTGGTAGTGCACTGCAGGCTTTGTCATTCAAAAATGAGTAAGGAAGAGAAGGAAAGACTTGGGCAGAGAATTAAGGATCACATCCTTACCGAGCTGCTCGTGCAGGAGAAAACCCAGTTTACTTAGGCGCTCAATCATTTTGATCATGTACAGTACATGATCAGTGACTGAGGCTCCATCCCTCATCTGAGCATTAAAAATGGCACAACTAGTTTTGTACCTCTCAACATCATCAGGCGTGCCAAAAGAGTCGTTCAACATTTGAAGCATCTCCTGTGGCTGGGCATTCTCGAACCTGCGACTGAACTCATCATTCATTGCCGCCAGCATTATGCATCGGACGGTGGTGCGGTCGTTGAGCCACTTCTAGTAAGTGTCTCAAACCGTCCCTCTAGCGTTCAGGGTTGGCTCCTCAGGTGTCGGATCCGTTACTACATAAAGGATCCGCTCATGCTCAAGGATAATTTTTAATTTTTGATACCAGCTATCGAAATTAGATCCCATGAGCTTGTCATTATCTAATAATGACCAGAGCGAAAGGGTAGTGGCCATAGCTGCATAAAGAAAAATCAGACCTATATTAGTACATAAATTATTAATACTAAAGACTTGAACTTTAGTCTAAAGTTTATCCCAGTATTTTAACGAACTGGTAGTCTTAACCTCCAATTCGAAGAATTACTTTAATTCCTTAGTGGGTACTAGAATCCACACAGACTACACACGAGCCCAACTTTGGTTGGTCAACCCATGTGCATCTATGGGTAGGTTCATAACCAGTTATTTCTCTAAACAACTTCTAATAATTGATTTTGCCCCAGAACCTAATCAGTAGGCTTTGGCCTCCACTGAAAAGATCTGGTTAGGTCCAACCATTAACATGATTTGATTTGGTGAATCAGATCAATAAATGATCAGGCCCGACTTTGACCGGCCAACCTGACCACCATCAGAAAGACTTAAACTAAATTATCATATTATGAATGATAATTTCATTAGTCAATAAGCACCAAGCCTTTGGGCCTCCAATGATTATTAAACTAATGGACTCATTTGTTGGGAATAGTGTCCCAAAGTCAATCATCAGCCGGTTGACGGTTGTTCTCATTTTTGTATATGTACATGAATTATAAATTAATAAAAATTATTTTGGCATTTTTCATCACAAAATGTTTCATCTTTTAATGAACTCCTATGTTGTGGTGAAGTCCTTAGGACTATTTAGACTCGACAAAGGAGGATGTCATTTAATCCTTAAATCTGTTCACAACCAAATGATACATTGTTACTAAGGATGATAATATTTTTCAAGCATAGGTCATTGTGTGCCATATAGGTTGGTTGTTCTCTTAACCAATGAGTGTGGAGACACTGGTATGGCATACAGGTGAGATGTAAAGGTACATCTACACTGAACGTGACTGACTCCAGAGCTATTTTTGCTGTCAAGATTTGCTCCGATGAAATATGGGTTTAAATGTCCCTCCGACCTGAGACCACCATGGTGACTTGCAAGCAACTCACTGCACTTAGGCACTGGACTACCTGAATTTCTAATTCAGTGATGGAAGGCTGCTGGGTATAGTCAAGTACTTGACTTGTCGATGCGTGTGTCAAGATGGGATTGACCACTCCAGTTTAGGAGCTGTGTACAGTCATGTTTCAATTTAGCAAAATCTTGGCCAGGGTAGTCTTTGTGAGGAGTCACAGGACTGTTTGAGTTGAGCACGATTTGGATGATCTAATCAGGGTGGACAATTTAACCCTGAGTCATCCTAAACACAAAGGTCAAAAGGATGAATTATACAGTAACCATATTCACATAGGTTCTGAGTATTGTGATTGTGACTATTCGAGCTATCCGATCATCGGGTACCATTGCTAGATGGTCACTTCGATTAGTATAGGAATTGGTTCCTATACTACCGGCTTAGGTTTGAACCTGCGGGGTCACACACATTAGAGGTTCCTATCTGATCTGATGGCTAATGAAGAGTCCTTCATATCTGAGATTCTGTGATCGAGAATCAAGATTCTCTGATCATAAATTCCACACATTTTGGGTACCGGAGTCAAGAGTCCCACTAGTTTAGGATTCTTCGATTAGGGTTACATATCGATGAATTCTGATGCCCGATTACCCATCGATTTTGGACTCAATATTTATGAGAGGTTTAATTAGTGATTTGATCACTGATTAACTCAATTTAATTGAGTAATTATTTTTGGATCAAGTCCAATTGAATTGGATTCAGCTGGGTTTGACCCGATTAGGTTAAGAGTTGACCTAATCGTCGAGATGGTTTGGTCCCTGATTTGATCAGGGGTTGGGCTTAATCAATTTTTGATTTGATTAGGATTTTATTGAGCCTAATTAAGCCTAATTAAGTTAGATTTAAATTAGTCTAATTGGGCTTAACTTATTTGGTTCAATTAGGTTGGTTTAAATAATGAAACCACCTTGACCCATTCTCCCTGTGCCACCTCACTTCCACTACACCCATTTGAATTCATGAGAAGGAAGTTCTCATGAATTTTTTCTCACGCAAAGCCCTTCTCATGCCCTACTTTAATGCGCCAAATGAGTGGATAAGGATGATTGGTTGGCCATTCAAATTCAAAATAAAGTTTAAATTTGAATGAGCAACCAATCTTAGCGCCTTGACCTTATCCTCTTATAGCACCCCATTTATTACACGAGAAAATGTTTCTCATGAAATCACTCATGCACAAAAAAAAAGAAAATTTTTGGAGAGAAAATCTGGGCATGAGGAATCCTTGTGTGCAAGGTGAAGGTCTATATCCCTCCAAGAGAAAAAGAAAGAAAAAAAAGAAAAAGTGTGCATAGGGTTTCAGTGAGTTCTTCAAGATTTCAGTCTGGAGTTCGGGAAGTGAGAAGGTGAGCTACGAGTGTTGTGAGCCCACCAAATTTTAGAGAGATCTTCAACATCCTCTCAAGCACGTCTGCTGACGATCCAGAGCATTCAAAGAATAGATAGACATCGATCGAAGGAGTTTGATCAGCATCGACCGTCGAAAGGGCTCTACAACGAGCTAGCACTCGTGTGAAGTCGATCAGATCGAGAGCTTCGTGTGGATGATCCATAGAGGTCAGACATACTATGTGGCTGCATCACAATGATCAGACTCTCCTGATGGTGATCAGATTACGGTGATCTACTACCCGCACAAAGGTATTGTGTTCTGAACACATTACAGTAAAGTATTTACTGTTCAAATTTGAATTTCAAATTTAAATGCATGCATGCTATATATCATATTTAGATCCTAGTGTAGGGTAAATTTTTATTAATTAATTAGATTAATTAATAATTTTCACTGTAAAATAGTGATTTTGAAAAAGTTTTAAAATTACCATTTTACCCCTGCACTGAATTTTCTCCACAAATGGTATCAGAGCGGGTTCTTAGATATGATATATATATTTGCATGCATAGATTAAGTTGTAATCTAAAAGTTTAAATTTGAAATTTGAAATTTAAAATTTGAAATTTAAATTTTGAAAGTTGTTCGAAATTCAAAATTCAAAAATTTAAAATTTGAAATTTAAAATTTGAAATTCAAAATTCAAAATTCAAAAATTTGAAATTTGAAATTTGAAATTTGGTTGAAATTTCAAATTTGAAATTCAAAATTTAAAATTTAAAATTTGAAATACAAAATTTAAAATTCAAAAAATTAAAATTTGAAATTTGAAATTTATTTAAAATTTGAAATTCAAAATTTAAAATTTGAAATTTAAAATTTGAAATTTTAATTTTGAAATTGGTATATTTAGATATACTTAATCCAAGTAGCAAATAATCGAATTGGGTTGGTTGCCATGGCCGTCCGGTCATAGGAGAAAAGTAGGATTTAAAGGTCCTCTCTTCCCATTCGATGGGGTCTCCTATGGCAGTAGGGATGCCAATGCAATTATATCCCATGCAGATGAAGTAGCGAAAGAAATATTCATGATTTATTTTGATTGAGTTATTTTCTATTATGTAATTAGCAATAGGATTGCTATTTATGAAATATGCTGATCTATTTGTGTAATGAGTCAACATATTTGGTGAACAGAAAATAAAATCTTTCAAATTTGAAAATTATTTTCGAAATGTCAAACCCTGACCCATCAGCCCAAATACTTAATTAAAAGAATTAAGAGTTGTCTAGTAAGTCTAGAATTGTGAATTAAGACCTAAGACAATTGCATAAACTTGTGGGTCAATGGGTTAGATGGATTAGGTCCATAATTGGGTTAGACCTAAGGTTAGCTTAAAGAAATGGATTAAATTAGAGTAATTGATCAAATCTAATCAAAAATTGAATTAGATTAGGTCAAGGATACTCTAGACTCAATTTCAATAGTTGTAGTTGAACGGGTCCATGTCTTTAACTAGACCAAGATGGACTTAATTCATGGCTATGCGATGGAACCCTATTTACTAAGTTGATCAAATTAAAACTAATGAACCGATTGGTGCCTAAGGTAAGTTTGGCAGTTTGACCAGTGGTTTTTAAGCGGGAGCTACTCGCAGTGATTCGATCTCTATCGAGTTAATGGCTTATCCTCACCACTGATCTTACTTACCTGGCCAACCTGGTGAATTAGGTTTTAATTAGATCACTTGGTGATTAGGGCTCACCCATGTCATTAGGTAAATCAGTTTGATTGATTTAGGTGCTCCTAATGCCAGCTTTAAGTAAATCTTTTTTAATTTGACTTGGTGAAGTCAGTGGGAGGATTGAAATTGGCTGGATATTTTCTTCTCATCTATTCTTTAATAAAATCCTCAAAAAAATTATTAGGTCCTAAAAATGATTAAGTTATATTGATAACTAAGTCATAGCCTCCCATTAAGTGAGTGATAATGAGTCCATTAGTTTAATAGTCATTGGAGGCCCAAAGGCCTGGTGCTTATTGACTAATGGAATTATCATTCATAGTATGATAATTTGGTTTGAGTCTTTCTGATGGTGGTTAGGTTGGCCGACGAAAGTTGGGCTTGATCATTTATTGGTCCGATTCACTAAATCAAATCATGTTAATGGTTGGACCTAACCAAATTTTTTCAGTGGAGGCCAAAGCCTACTGATTAGGTTCTGGGGCAAAATTAATTACTAGAAGTTGTTTAGAGAAATAACTGGTTATGAACCTACCCATAGATGCACATGGGTTGACCAACCAAAGTTGGGCTCGTGTGTAGTCTATGTGGGTTCTAGTACCCACTAAAGAATTAATTCTTCGAATTAGAGGTTGAGGCTATCAATTCATAAAAATACTAGGAGAAACTTTAGACTAAAGTCCAAGCTTTAGTATTAATAATTTATGTACTAATATAGGTCTGGTTTTTTTTTATGCAGCTATGACCACTACCCTGTCGCTCCGATCATTATTAGATAATGACAAGCTCATGGGATCTAATTTCGATAGCTGGTATCGAAAATTAAAAATCATCCTTGAGCATGAGTGGATCCTTTATATAGTAACGGATCCGGCACCTGAGGAGCCAGCCCTGAACGCTAGAGGGATGGTCCGAGACACTGAAGTGGCTCAACGACAGCACCAACGTCCGGTGCATAATGCTGGCAGTAATGAATTATGAGTTCAGTCGCAGGTTCGAGAACGACCAGCCACAGGAGATGCTTCAAATGTTGAATGACTCTTTTGGCATGCCTGACGATGTTGAAAGGCACAAAACTAGTTGTGCCATTTTCAATGCTCGGATGAGGGATGGAGCCTCAGTCACTGATCATGTACTGTACATGATCGAAATGATTGAGCACCTAAGTAAACTAGGCTTTCTCCTACACGAGCAGCTCGATAAGGATGCGATCCTTAATTCTCTGCTCAAGTCCTACTTTCCCTTTCTTACTCATTTTCGAATGACAAAGCCTGCAGTGAACTACCACGGCTTGTTGGGGTTGCTGCAGAACTTTGAGAAGGATCACCAGCTCCATAAGGAGTCGGTGAATGTTATGGGAGGATCTTCTTCTGATCGTCGACCCTTTAAGAAAGAGAAGAAGAACAAGAAGAAGAAGAATAAGAAGGTGCAGCTGCATGCTGGGATGTCTGCACAGGGTCAGACCAAGAAGCGCAAGCCCGACCAGAGCCAGACGGAGTGCTTCTTTTGCAAGAAGCAGGGGCACTGGAAGAGGAACTATCCTCTATACATTGCCTCACTGGACCCGAACAGGCCAAAGAAGAAGCAAGGTACTAATATGATAACATCTTACAACTTTTCATTTGTGATACTACTGTCTGGGTATTGGATACCGGAAGCCCTTATCATATTTGCAATTCGATGCAGGGTCTGCAGGTCAGTAGGAGATTTGATGAAGGAGAGGTTCCTGAACGTTGGAGATGGAAGCAAAGTTCTAGTTCTAGCATTAGGAATCATGAACCTTGTAATCAATTCTCGAAATATAATTCTGAGTAAATATCACTATTATCCAAACTTTTTATTAAATATTATTTCTGTAGGCCTTTTGGCCATGAACGGTTATCAATTTTTAATAAAAGAAAATGTTTGCAATATCATTTTGAATGGTGTTACAATGTTTATTGGATAACTTTATAATAGAATTTACTTTCTATCACAACCTATTAATGTGGTTCAAACCTTCGGTAAACGTCCTGGAATAGATAATGTGTCAGAAGTCTACCTTTGGCACTGTAGGCTAGGTCATATCAATAAGAATAAGATAAATAGGTTGGCTCAAGAAGGAATTCTTGAAGTAGGTGATTGTGAATCACTTCCAACCTGTGAGTCTTGTCTTCTTGGTAAATGACCAAGTCACCTTTTACTGGAAAAGGTGAGCGAGCCAGTGAACTCTTGGGTCTGGTACATTCTGATGTATGTAGACCCATGAGCTCAAGTGCAAGAGGTGGATATTTCTACTTCATAACCTTCATAGATGACCTATCGAGGTATGGGTATGTCTATTTAATGAAGCATAAGTCGGAGTCGTTTGAAATGTTCAAACTATTTCGAAATGAGGTAGAAAAACAAACTGGAAAGTGTATTAAAACTCTTCGATCTGATCGAAGAGGTGAATATCTTTTCAATGAATTTCTGACATATCTTGGGGAGAATGGGATTCTCTCTCAATGGACTCCTCTTGGAACACCACAGCATAATGGTGTATTTGAAAGGAAGAATCGGATCTTGTTGGACATGGTTCGATCCATGATGGGGTTTGCTGGTCTGCCGATCTTCCTCTGGGATATGCACTCGAATCGACTTGTTACCTTCTAAATAGAGTTTCAAGTAAGTCTGTAACCAAAATGCCATATGAGATATGGATAGGACGTAAGCCAGTACTCTCGCACCTTAGGGTTTGGGGGTGTCCAGCTTATGTTAAACATTTAATTACGGACAAGCTAGGACCTAGATCTGACAAGTGTAATTTTATAGGATATCCAAAAGAGACCAAAGGATATTATTTCTACTTGACTGATGAGCAAAAGGTGTTTGTCAGACTTAAGGCAATCTTTTTGGAAAAAGAGTTCCTTGATGAAGGGACTGTTGCCTCTAAGGTCGAACTTGATGAAGTTTGACAGGTGGAAAAATTGACACGATTTGCTGAACCTGAATCAGATTTGATTAGATCAGATCCGGAGCTCATTGTTCAAGCACCCTTAAGGCGATCTGGTAGAGTACCACGTCAACCGGATAGATACTATGGTTTCTTGGTCCGGAACAACGATCCTATCAAACTTGATGAAAATGATGAGGATCCGATCACCTATATGGATGCAATGCAGAGATCTGACTCTGAGAAATGGCTAGAGGCCATGAAATTTGAAATAGAGTCCATGAAGGTCAATGATGTGTGGACATTGGTTGACCCACCCGAAGGAGTAAAATCCATAGGGTGTAAGTGGGTCTTCAAGAGGAAGAGGGGTGCAGACGAAAAGGTGGAAACCTATAAAGCCCGTCTAGTTGCCAAGGGATATCATCAATGTTATGGTATAGACTATGACGAGATGTTTTCTCCTATGGCAATGCTCAAATCCATTCGAATTATGCTTGCGATAGCTGCTCATCTAGACTATGAAATCTGACAGATGGATGTGAAGACAGCTTTCCTAAATGGAGAGCTAGATGAAGAGGTGTATATAATACAACCTGAAGGATTCACATCCACTGATGAGTCTAAGGTATGCAGACTACAAAGGTCCATTTATGGACTTAAGCAGGCATCCCAGAGTTGGAACATACATTTTGATAGGACAATCAAGACGTATGGCTTTGTTAAGAATGGAGAAGAGCCCTGTATTTATAAGTGGGCTAATGGTCCAGTAGTGATATTTCTTGTATTGTATGTGGATGATATTCTCTTAATCGAGAATGATATCCCTGCATTACAGGGAATAAAGATTTGGCTGTCGTCACAGTTCTCCATGAAGGATTTGGGAGAAGCTTCCTACATCCTAGGGATGAGGATCTATAGGGATAGATCTAAAAGGTTACTTGGTTTATCCCAGTCTACGTACATAGATACTATACTGAAGAGGTTCAGCATGGAGAATTTCAAGAAAGGCTATCTACCGATAGGCCATAGAATTTCTCTCTCGAAGAGGGATTGTCCGACAACACCTCAAGAGAGAGAGCGTATGGGTAGGATTCTATATGCTTCGACAGTGGGATCTATCATGTACGCCATGACATGTACACGATCAGATGTGGCATACTCACTAGAGGTAGTGAGTAGATACCAATCTGATCTAGGGTAGAATCACTGGAAGGTTGTTAAAACCATCCTGAAGTATTTAAGAAATACTAAGGACTAATGACTTGTTTATGGTAAATCAGACTTGAGACTTACAGGGTTTATAGACTCTAGTTTCCAGTCTGATCACGATGATAGCAAAAGTGTGTCGGGATTTATTTTTACCCTTAATGGTGGGGCTATCTACTGGAAGAGTTCCAAGCAACACAGTGGCTGATTCAGTTTGTGAGACGGAGTATGTCGCTGCATCAGATGATGCCAAAGAAGCGGTGTGGCTGAGGAAATTCATCATCGAGCTCGGAGTAGCACCCTCCCTTGTTGGTCCAGTTCTGCTCTACTGTGACAACTCTTGAGCCATTACTCAGGCGAAGGAACCCAAGGCACACCAATGGACGAAGTATATTCTGCACCGCTACCATCTCATCCAAAAAATTATGGATCGAGGTGACGTCGAACTTCAGAAGATCGACGGAAAAGAGAACCTAGCCGACCCATTCACTAAAGCCATTGCGGTGTAGGAGTTCGACGACTACAAGTCGAAGATGAGTATTAGATACTACACTGATTGGCTTTAGGCCAAGTGGGAGATTGTTGGGAATAGTATCCCAAAGCCAATCATCAGTCTGTTGACGGTTGTGCTTATTTTTGTATATGTACATGAATTATGAATTAATAAAAATTATTTTGATATTTTTCATCACAAAATGTTTCATCTTCTAATGAACTCCTATGTTGTGGTGAAGTCCTCAGGACTATTTAGACTCAACAAAGGAGGATTTGTCATTTAGTCCTTAAATCTGTTTGTGATCAAATGATACATTGTTACCAAGGACGACAATGTTTATCAAGCATAGGTCGTTGTGTGCCATATAGGTTGGTTGTTTTCTCAACCAATGAGTGTGGAGACACTGGTATGGCATACAGGTGAGATATAAGGGTACATCTGCACCGAACGTGACTGACTCTGGAGCTATTTCTGCTGTCAAGATTTGCTCTAATGGAATATGAGTATAAATATCCCTCCGACCTGAGACCACCACGGTGACTTGCAAGCAACTCACTGCACTTAGGCACTGGACAACCTGATTCTAATTCAGTGATGGAAGGCTGCTGGGTGTAGTCAAGTACTTGACTTGTCGGTGCATGTGTCAAGATGGGATTGACCACTCCAATTTAGGAGCTGTGTACAGTCATGTTTCAATTTAGCAAAACCTTGGCCAGGGTGGTCTTTGTGAGGAGTCACAGGACTATTTGAGTTGAGCACGATTCGGATGATCAAATCAGGGTGGACAGTTTAACCCTGAGTCATCCTAAACACAGAGGTCAAAAGGATGAATTATACAGTAACCATATTCACGTAGGTTCTGAGTGTTGTGATTGTGACTATTCGAGTAATCCGATCATCGGGTACCATTGTTAGATGGTCACTTCGATTAGTACAGGAATTGGTTCCTGTGCTACCGGCTTAGGTTCGAACCTATGGGGTCACACATATTAGAGGTTCCTATCTGATCTGATGGCTGATGAAGAGTCCTCCATGTCTGAAATTCTATGATTGAGAATCAAGATTCTCTGATCATGAATTTCACATATTTTGGGTACCGGGGTCAAGAGTCCCACTGGTTTAGGATTCTTCGATCAGGATTACATATCGATGAATTCTGATGCCCGATTACCCATCGATTTTGGACTCGATATTTATGAGAGATTTAATTAGTGATTTGATCACTGATTAACTCAATTTGATTGAGTAATTATTTTTGGATCAAGTCCAATTGAATTGGATTCAGTTGGGTTTGACCCGATTAGGTTAAGAGTTGACCTAATCGTCGAGATGGTTTGGTCCCTAATTTGATCAGGGGTTGGGCTTAATCAATTTCTGATTTGATTGGGATTTTATTAAGCCTAATTAAGTCTAATTAAGTTGAGTTTAAATTAGTCTAATTGGGCCTAACTTATTTTGTTCAATTAGGTTGGTTTAAATAATGAAACCACCTTGACCCATTCTCCCTGCGCCACCTCACTTCCACTGCGCCCATTTGAATTCACGAGAAGAAAGTTCTCATGAATTTTTCCTCATGCAAAGCCCTCCTCACGTCCTACTTTAATGCGCCAAATGAGTGGATAAGGATGATTGGTTGGCCATTCAAATTCAAAATAAAGTTTGAATTTGAATGAGCAACCAATCTTAGCGCCTTGACCTTATCCTCTTTTAGTACCCCATTTATTACACGAGAAAATATTTCTCATGAAATCACTCACGCACAAAAAAAAAAAAAATTTGGAGAGAAAATCTGGGTGTGAGGAATCCTTGTGTGCAAGGTGAAGGTCTATATCCTTCCGAGAGAAAAAGAAAAAGTGTGCGTAGGGTTTCAGTGAGTTCTTCAGGGTTTCAGCCTGGAGTTCGGGAAGTGAGAAGGTGAGCTACGAGTGTCGTGAGCCCACCAAATTTTAGGAAGATCTTCAACATCCTCTCAAGCACATCTGCTGACAATCCAGAGTATCCAAAGAATCGACAGATATCGATCGAAGGAGTTCGATCAGCATCGACCGTCGAAAGGACTCTACAACGAGCTAGCACTCGTGTGAAGTCGATCAGATCGGAAGCTTTGTGTGGATGATCCACAAAGGTCAGACACACTGTGTGGCTATATCACGATGATCAGACTCTCCTGACGGTGATCAGATTATGGCGATCTACTACCCGCACAAAGGTATTGTATTCTGAACACATTACAATAAAGTGTTTACTGCTCAAATTTGAATTTTAAATTTAAATGCATGCATGCTATATATCATATTTAGATCCTAGTGTAGGGTAAATTCTTATTAATTAATTATATTAATTAATAATTTTTACTGTAAAATAGTGATTTTGAAAAAATTTTAAAATTACTATTTTACCCCTGCACTGAATTTTCCCCACATCATTATCACTCACTTAATGGGAGGCTATGATTTAGTTATCAATATAACTTAATCATTTTTAGGGACCTAATAATTTTTGAAAATTTTATTAAAGAATCAAAGAGAAGAAAATATCCAGCCAATTTCAATCCTCCCACTGACTTCACCAAGTCAGATTAAAAAGGATTTCCTTAAAGCTGGCATTAGGAGCACCTAAATCAGTCAAACTGATTTACCTAATGACATGGGTGACCTAATCACCAAATGATCTAATCAAAACCTAATTCACTAGGTTGGGCAGGTAAGTGAGATCAGTGGTGGGGATAAGCCATTAACTCGTCAGAGATCGAATCACTGCGAGTAGCTCTCGCTTAAAAACCACTGGTCAAATTGCCAAACTTACCTTAGACACCAACCGGTTCATTAGTTTTAATTTGATCAACTTAGTAAATAGGGTTCCACCGCATAGCCATGAATTAAGTCCATCTTGGTCTAGTTAAAGACATGGACCCATTCAACTACAACTATTGGAGTTGAGTCTAGAGTATCCTTGACCTAATCTAATTCAACTTTTAATTAGATTTGACCAATTACTCTAATTTAGTCCATTTCTTTAAGCTAACCATAGGTCTAACCCAATTATGGACCTAATCCATCTAACCCATTGACTCACAAGTTTATGTAATTGTCTTAGGTCTTAATTCACAATTCTAGACCTACTAGACAATACTTAATTTTTTTAATTAAGTATTTGGGCTGATGGGTCAGGATTTGGCATTTCGAAAATAATTTTCAAATTTGAAAGGTTTTATTTTTTGTTCACCAAATATGTTGACTCATTTCACAAATAGATCAGCACATTTCATAAATAGCAATCCTATTGCTAATTACATAACAGAAAATAACTCAATCAAAATAAATCATGAATATTCCTATAGATCTAATCTGACACATTCATGATAAATTTTACAATTGAACCTATATAATTAATTCTTTTCACTGCTTCATCTGCATGGGATATAATTACAGCGGCACCCCTACCGCTATAGGAGACCCCATCGAATGGGAGGAGAGGGCCTTTAAACCCTACTTTTCTCCTATGATCGGACGACCATGGCAACCAACCCAATTCGATTACTTAGTACTTGGATCAAGTATATCTAAATATACCAATTTCAAAATTTAAATTTCAAATTTTAAATTTTAAATTTTAAATTTTAAATTTTGAATTTCAAATTTCAAACAAATTTCAAATTTTAAATTTTAAATTTTAGAATTTCAAATTTTGAATTTTAAATTTTGAATTTTAAATTTTGAATTTTAAATTTGAAATTTCTACCAAATTTTAAATTTCAAATTTTGAATTTCAAATTTTTGAATTTTGAATTTTAAATTTCAAAATTTAAATTTCAAATTTTGAATTTCGAACAACTTTCAAAATTTAAATTTCAAATTTAAACTTTTAGATTATAACTTAATCTACGCATGCAAATATATATATCATATCTTAGAACCTTGCTCTGATACCATTGTGGGAAAAATCAGTGCAGGGATAAAATGGTAATTTTAAAACTTTTTTCAAAATGACTATTTTACAGTAAAAATTATTAATTAATCTAATTAATTAATAAAAATTTACCCTACACTAGGATCTAAATATGATATATAGCATGCATGCATTTAAATTTAAAATTCAAATTTAAATAGTAAACATTTTACTGTAATGTGTTCAGAACACAATACCTTTATGCGGGTAGTAGATCGTCGCAATCTGATCATCGTCGGAAGAGTCTGATCATCACGATGTAGCCACACAGTGTGTCTGGCCTCTGTAGATCATCCACATGAAGCTTCCGATCTGATCGACTCCTCACGAGTGCTAGTTCGTTGTAGAGCTCTTTCGACAGTTGATGCTGATCGAACTCCTTCGATCGATGTCTGTCGATTCTTTAGATACTCTGGATCATCAACAAATGTGCTTGAGAGGATGTTGAAGATCTCTCTAAAATTTGGTGGGCTCACGACACTCATAGCTCACCTTCTCACTTCCCGAACCCCAAGCTGAAACCCTAGGGAACTCACTGAAACCCTGCGCACCTTTTTTTTTTCTTTTCTTTCTTTTTCACTCGGAAGGATATGGACCTTCACCTCACGCACAAGGATTCCTCACACCCAGATTTTCTCTCCAAAATTTTTCTTGCACACGCCTCACTCTTCTCCTCCTTTTAAAACAATGTCAAACGTCTTATCCACGTGAGAGGATAAAGATGAGTAATTGCATATTTGAATTCAAATCAAATTTTGAATTCAAACAGAAACCAATTTATCCCTATCCACTAAGGGCGTGAGAAGAGGAGGGCGTGGCTTAATTTGTGCATAAGTGATTTCATGAGAAATATTTTCTCATGTAATAAATGGGGCGTTAAAAGAGGATAAGGTCAAGGCGCTAAGATTGGTTGCTCATTCAAATTCAAACTTTATTTTGAATTTGAATGGCCAACCAATCATCCTTATCCACTTATTTGGCACATTAAAGTAGGGCATGAGGAGGGCTTTGCATGAAGAAAAATTCATGAGAATTTTCTTCTCGTGAATTCAAATGGGCGCAGTGGAAGTGAGGTGGCGCAGGGAGAATGGGTCAAGGTGGTTTCATTATTTAAACCAACCTAATTGAACCAAATAAGTTAGGCCCAATTAGACTAATTTAAATATAACTTAATTAGGCTTAATTAGGCTCAATAAAATCTTAATCAAATCAAAAATTGATTAAGCCCAACCCCTGATCAAATCAGGGACCAAACTATCTCGACGATTAGGTCAACTCTTAACCTAATCGGGTCAAACCCAACTGAATCCAATTCAATTGGACTTGATCCAAAAATAATTACTCAATAAAATTAAGTTAATTAGTGATCAAATCACTAATTAAATCTCTCATAAATATTGAGTCCAAATTCGATGGGTAATCGGGCATCAGAATTCATCGATATGTAACCCTGATCGAAGAGTCCCAAACCAGTGGGACTCTTGACCCCGGTACCCAAAATGTGTGGGACTCCTGATCAGAGAATCTTGATTCTTGATCACAGAGTCTCAGACACGTAAGACTCATAGTCCATGAGCATTAGAACTCTTCATCAACCATCAGATCAGATAGGAACCTCTAATGTGTGTGACCCCGCAGGTTCGAACCTAAGCCGGTAGCACAGGAACTAATTTCTGTACTAATCGAAGTGACCATCTAATAATGGTACTCGATGATTAGATAGCTTGAATAGTCACAATCGCAACACTCAGAACCTACGTGAATATGGTTACTGTATAATTCATCCTTTTGACCTCTGTGTTTAGGACGACTCAAGGTTAAACTGTCAACCTTGGTTAGATCATCCGAATCGTGCTCAACTTAAACAGTCCTGTGACTCCTCACAAGGACTACCCTAGCCAAAGTTTTGCTAAATTGAAACATGACTGTACACAGCTCCTAAACTGGAGTGGTTAATCCCATCTTGACACACGCACTGACAAGTCAAGTATTTGACTACACCCAGTAGCCTTCCGTCACTGAATTAGAAATTCAGGTAGTCCAGTGCCTAAGTGCAATGAGTTGCTTGCAAGTCACCGTGGCGGTCTCAGGTCGGAAGGATATTTATACCTATATTCCATCGGAGCAAATCTTGACAGTAGAAATAGCTTTGAAGTCGGTCACGTTCAGTGCAGATGTACCTTTACATCTCACCTGTATGCCATACCAGTGTCTCCACACTCATTGGTTAAGAGGACAACCAACCTATATGGCATACAATGACCTATGCTTGATAAAGTTGTCATCCTTGGTAACAATGTATCATTTGATCGCAAACAGATTTAAGGACTAAACGATAAATCCTCCTTTGTCGAGACTAAATAGTCCTAAGGACTTCACCACAACATAGGAGTTCATTAGAAGATGAAACATTTTATGATAAAAAATATCAAAATAATTTTTATTAATTCATAATTCATGTACATATACAAAAATGAGCACAACCATCAACAGACTGACGATTGGCTTTGGGATACTATTCTCAATACTTAAGGACTTGATCTTTCGATCATCATAGGACTACTTCTCTCATCTACCGAGGTTGATAGATCCCTTCTTGGTGCGATCTAGTTCCTACAATAAATATGCTACAGCCAACATACACCTCAGGATTCTGAATGGCTAGGAGATCGAGTTATGGTGTAGTCAAACTATAACACACTCAAGGTGAACTATCGATGTACCTCAGGTCGAAGAACTAGACACACAGTTGGAGCATCGAACTAGTCATCAACAAGAAGGTAGACTTCCTTATGACTGCTCGAGGTGGTCATGCTCAGTACTCTCATTCTCAACGAATATCTGTACTCTAGCTCCAGTATCTTCACACCATAGACTCAAGACACATCTATCCTAAGAAAGCGATCGTACACCAACCTTCCGGATCGATCAGCATCCTTGTGATGATCCTATGGTCAGGAGCTGTTTGTGAGTTAGTTATGTAAATTCATGCCTTAAATTTTCAACTCTTAAAAATATGAATTAGCATTCCTACTAACTCAAAGGATGTATCACAAACATAATATACACAATGTGATAGTAGAATAATCCTTTTATTTATTTATAGTCAAAATTATAAATTTGTCCTTACATTTGTACAGGAATGTGTCAGTCAATCTGGCATCTAGGGCACACATCTAACACATTAATCTTCATAGACTCTATTTCAGACTTTTATGGCCTCAAGCCACTTATCAGAGTTAGATCTCTGCATAGCATCTATATAGGTGATCGAATTCTCATTGTTTTTATCAAGTTCAATAGGATCACCATTCTAGATCAAAAAATCATAGTATCTATTCGACTGACGCGGTACTCTATCAAATCTCCTCAAAGGTGCCTCTACAACAGGCTCTGAATTTGATCTAATCAAATTTAATTCTATATTTTTACCTGTCTGTATCAATTTTTCTATCTATCGAACTCCATCAAGTTGAACCTTAGTAGCATTAGTTCCTTCTCCAAAAGATTTCTTTTCTAAAAAGACTGTATTAGAATTTTTATGTTGGGACATGCATGTATATTTCAAAATTTTTTTTTTCTAAACATAGTAGTGGAATAGAAGATTAATTTTTTTTTAATCTATATCATGTAAGCATAAAACATAAACCATAAGGATCTGCTTCATATACTGAAATTGAACATATGCTCAAATTAAATATGTGATTGAATCACATACCTATTTCGTAATTTCTTTCTTCAAATCTAGATCTAAAAGAGAAGAGGTTCTCTATTAGTCGTGTAAGTATCCGACCTCTACAGATATTCACTCAGGATCATCCTGGAACAGTCTTCTTAAAATTAATTTTTTTTCAAGAAAAATCAGCCTACGAATTTGAACGAAGCCTTGATCGCGATCAACTCTTTGATCCTTTCCTTGATCTTTCTTCTTCTCTTCTTCTCTTGCATTTTCTTTCCTATATTATGAAGCAACCAGGGAGAAAAAACCAGCAATCAAGTGGAACACCCAAACCCCTTTTGGGCATGAAGATGGAGGACGTCCAAGGTATGGGACATTGGACCTCCAAGGGAGAAGAGAGGGGAGAAGAAAAGAGGAGTGTGGAGCTCTCTAAAGGGGGCGAGGAGCTTCTGGTTGAAGTACCTTAGGACTTAAGGGAGACCCCTTTAAATAGGCATAAGATTTGAATCCTATTCAAAATCAAACAAGCACTTAATATAAGTCCTACTTGTATTATGTTTCCTTATTCCTTTAGTTATTTGACTTCTTTTAGAAAACCAATTAGGCCCCAACTATTAGAGCTCTTGCACCCACATAATCACACCTCACTTTGCACCCATGGGATGCCCCATAAAGGATCCACATGCCCTCTAATGAATGGACACGCTCAACTTGATCAAATCAAGTGACACCCAATCAAAGCTATCAAGAAAATTAATTAAGGACTTGCACCCTTAATTCTTTTGATCCAAAACCTTAGATATCCAACAATTGAAGCCCAATGAATCTAATTTATTTAGATTATTAGTAGATAATTAAGTTTAAATTAATCTTATCAAATAAAAAATTCAAACGTAAAGAGAAAATTGGATCCAACCATATGCTAGTAAGGTTACCCTGAACCCAATAGGATTTCTCTAAATCCAATTGAAACTTCATAAGTTCAATTGCTTATTCCAAGTCTAATCTTTTTATAGTGTGATCTCATATATTCAATTCTATCTGATAGTAAGATATACAATGATATCTATCATTGCATTATTGAAATTTTTTTCAATAGGTCAAAACAATTTTACTCTAACTCATCAAGAATTTTCAATCTTGAGCAATCCTAGTGAACTCTCACAATCCACCAGTAACATCTAATAGTATGTAGTGGCAACCCAATAGAATCAAAAATGAACCTCAAGGTATAGTTTACGTGTGATTCAGACCCTCTATCATGAGTTCCGACGAGATGGCAGATCATGGATAAATCATCAAATCTCATCATCAATCATATGATAAATTCGATCAGCTCAAGTCCAATTGTGATCCTTATAAAATTTTTTTTTCAACAATCATACTACTGTGGCCACAGACTCTCAGACTTAGCCTCTCAAATCTCATAGAACTACTCCTTTCTATCAAGATCAATAGATTCCATCTTGATGCGCACCCTATTCTTATAGTGGACCAACTGTCACCAACATCCATTACAAGGACTCATTGAGATCATGTTTATGTGTCAGTCGAACTTCAGTAGCCTCACTACGAGCAGTTATACCATCACAGGTCAAAGAATCATTCACACAACTACAGCATTAAGACAATCACTGACGATCGAGTAGAAATCTAAGTGATCTCTCATATGGTCATGCTTAGTACTAGTTATTCTCTAACAACTATCCCCACTCGTTCCTCGGTATTTTTATACTATAGATCAAAGACTCATCTACCTTGAAGAAAGCAATCTATGCATCAGTCAATCTACATCGATCACCATCCTCATGATAATACTATGATCGAGAGCATTTAGAAATTAAATATATATCTCTAATTCTTAATATTTTGAGAATATATAGTGAAAATATTAATTTTATAGATGATCCAAGGATATATCACATTTGAATGAAAAATAAACTTATCTTTTTATTGATCAAATCAATGTATTAAGTATAAAATTATGTCCTAGCTTTATTACAATGTGTCGGCCATACTGACTTTTAGGATATACATCTAACAGACTGTCCTATTGCTGACGATCTCTAACTTATTTTGATTTCTATGATAGATCTAATAGTTAGATCTAGAATTTCAATATCGATGAGATCGATGTGATTTTTATTTTCAGATTTAAAGCCTATATTTTTTATATCAAAGATCTTGATGTGGTGGTATAAGATTAGATCTTATACATATGATTAAGATTAAATTATTTAATCTATTATTTTTACTACATAAATTTTTTTAATTACATGTACTGTACTACCGTAAATTTTTTTCAATTGGTATCAGAGCCAGATTGTTTTGATATGAATTAATATAACTTTAGATCTAATTTTTTATTATTAGATCTAATTATTTATGATTTAGATTAGATCTAAATTAATTATTTTTTAGATCTGATTATTATTTATTTAGATTAGATGTTCTGAGTAGCAAAGTACTCGGATTGGGTAATCATCAGGCCATTCGATCATAGGAGCAAGTAGAGTTTCATGACCCTCTCCTCCCATCCAATGGGGTGCTCTTCATGGCGTGTAGGGGTGCTACTGTGAGGTCCCATGAAGAAGAAAGTGAAAAGAAAAAAATTACTTTCTTACAAAACTCTAGATCTTGAAACTCTAGGTGTTGTTCTATGTGATGTAAGTTGCAAAGATAGTTAATTACATCTAATTTTGTTTAGTCAAAATTATTTTGATCTAAAATTATAAAAATTTAGATTTGATCTAAAAGACTTTATGACTTGATGTAAAAAGTTTACATAAAAATTATTTTTGAAATCTTAACCATATTGATGCAAAACTTAATTGAGAATTAAGTATCAAGCTGATTGGATCTAGAATTGTGATTTAGATTGAAAGACATTGCATAAAACATAGGACATGGGTTAGCTCAAATCAGATCTTTCTCTTTAATTGGGTTAGACCTAAGGTTAGAATCAAAGAATTGATTGACCATGTAGAGAAATTGATTAAGACTAACTAAATATTGAATTAGATTAATCAAGATTTTTTTAATACAATAGTTGTAGATGGTCAAGTCCATATCTTTGATTAGACCAAATGGACCTTGATTGTGGCTCAGTGGTTGAACCTGAATCATTAGGTTGGTCAAATCAAAACTAGTTAACCAATTAGTGTCTAAAATAAGTTTGACATTTCAACTAGTGGTTTTTAATTGGAAGTGGTTTACTTGGACATTTCGATGGTGTCTAAGGCAAGCTTGGTAGACCCTCCCACCGACCTCACTTATCTAGCCAATTTGATGAACTAGATTTTGATTAAATCGCTAAGTGATTCGAGTTAGCCCATGCCATTAAGATTGATCAGTGTGACTGATCTAGGTGTCAGTTCAATTAGCATGACCTAACCCGATTCAGTGACTTGATGAAGTCAGTGGAAGAATTATGGTCTACTGATTGATCTTTTTTTTTCTAAATTGATTAAATCTTCTAAATTATTAGATCCTTAAAATGAGCTGGTTATGGTGATAACTAGATCATAGCCTCCCATTAAGGTGAGTGATAATGGATCCATTATTTCTGATTGATATTGCAGGCGCCATCCATCTGATGTTCTCTCTGAATGATAGAATTATTATTCATCATATGATGACTCTGATGAACTATCTGATAATGGTTGGGTTGATCGAGCCATCCTCGGACCTGATCACTCATTAGGTAGAATCACTAAATAGGTTTCTGTTAATGGTTTGACCTAACCAAAACTTTCAGTGGAGGTCCATCACCTACTAAAATGAAATTTGGGGCTAAATTAAATACTAAAAGTTGTTTGAAGAAATAATTGATTGAGAACCTATCCATAGGTGCATATGGGTTGATCGAGCCATCCTCGGGCCTATATGTGGTCTGTGTTGATTCTAGTACCCACTAAAGAATTAAGATAATTCCTCGAATTGAAGGTAGAGGCTACCAATTCGTATAAAATAGTGGGAGGACCTTTAGACTAAAGTTCAAATCTTTAGGATTAATAAATTTATGTACTAATTAGACTTTGTTCTTTCTTTGTGTGTGCAGATATAGCCTCAAACTTGTCACTCCGATCACTATTGGATAGTGAGAAGCTTATCGGATCGAATTTTGATAATTGGTATCGAAAATTAAAGATTGTCCTAGAGCACGAGCAGATCCTTTATGTGATAATGGATCCGACACCTGAGGAGCTTGCTCCTAATACTTGAGGAGTGATCTGAGACACTTATTTGAAGTGGCTCAACAATCACACCATGGTTTGTTGCATCATGCTGGCCTCTATGAACGACGAGTTCAGCCGGAAGTTTGAAGAAGCTCAGTCAGAGAAAATACTTCAAGTGTTGAGGAATTCTTTTGGTACTCCTGACGATGTTGAGCGGCAAAAGACTAGTTGCACCATTTTTAATACCTGGATGAGGGAGGGTGCATCTGTTATCGATCATGTATTGTACATGATCGAGCAGATTGAAATATTGAGCAAACTCGACTTTCTTTTGCATGAACAGCTGGAGAAAGATGTGATCCTGAACTCTCTTCCCAAGTCCTACCTACCGTTCCTCAGTCATTTCAGAATGATGAAGCTTGGAGTCAACTACCACGATCTATTGGGGTTGCTAAAAACTTTTGAGAAAGATCACTAGCTCTACAAGGAGATAGTGAATCTAGTGGGAGGATCTTCTTCGGGTAGTCATCGTCCCTTTAAAAAAGAGAAAAAGAAGAAGAATAAGAAGGTTCCTGATGCTGGGAGTCAGTCCCAGAAACTCAAGTTTAAGGCTGATCAAAGTCAGGTAGAGTGCTTCTTTTGTGAGAAGCAGAGTCACTGGAAGAGTAATTGTCCTCAGTGTATCACTTTTCTTGATCCGAATAGGCCAAAAAAGAAGCAATCAATTGCTGGACAAGATACTTATGTGATAACACCTTGTAACTTCTCTCTTATAGATACAATAACCTGGGTATTGGATACTGAAAGTTCTATTCATATTTGCAATTTGTTGCAGGGTCTTCAGGTCACTAGGAGATTTAGAGAAGGTGAGAGATTCCTGAATATTGGAGATGAAAAATTAATTTCAGTTCTAGCTTTAGGAATCATCAAGCTTGTATTCAAGTCTTAGTATATTATTCTTAAGGAGTATCATTATTGTCCTAATTTTCTTTTAAATATTATTTCTATAGGCCTTTTGGCCAATTCAAATTATGAAATATCAATAAAGAAAAACCTTTGTGATATCATTTTGAATGGTGTTACAATTTTATGTGGATAGTTGAACAATGGTATCTATATTGTTCTAATCCTAATGTAATGTACATTTCAAATAAATATCCTAGAATAGATGTTGTCACAGATGCCTATCTTTGGCATTGTAAGCTAGGTCATATCAACAAGAACAGGATGAACAGGTTAGCTCAAGAAGGAATTCTTGATAAACTTGATTATGAATCGTTACGTACTTGTGAGTTTTGTTTGCTTGAAAAGATGATCAAGTCACCTTTTACTGAAAAAGATGAATGAGCCAATGAGGTGCTGGGTCTGATACATACCGATGTATGTGGACCCATGAGTACATGTGCCAGAGGAGGGTATAGCTACTTCATCACGTTCACAGACAACCTATCCAAGTATGGGTACATCTACTTGATGAAACACAAATCCGAATCATTTGAAATATTCAAATGGTTCCGTAATGAAGTAGAGAAACAAACTAAAAAAAATATTAAAATTCTTCAATCTAATCGAGGTGGTGAATATTTTTTTAGTGAATTTCTCACATATCTAGAAGAGAATGAGATTCTCTCCCTATGGACCCCTCTAGGGACACCACAGCATAATGGCATCTCAGAAAGGAGGAATCAAATCTTGTTGGATATGATTCGATCTATGATGAGATTTGCAAATTTGTCGATCTCTTTTTGAGGATATGCACTTGAAATAGCCTGTCTTGTGCTCAATAATATTTTGAGCAAGTCAGTTAGTAAGACACCATATAAGATATGGTCATGACGTAGGCCGAACCTCTCTTACTTTAGGGTCTGGGGGTGTCTAGCTTATGTTAAATGATTACAAACTAACAAGCTCAGTCCTAAGTTTGATAAGTATAATTTTGTAGGGTACCCTAAGAAAATGAGAGGATATTACTTTTACCTACCTGCTAAAAAAAAGATGTTTGTCAACAGTAAGGCATATTTTTTGAAAAAAGAATTCCTTAGTAAAATAATAAGTGCCTCTAAAATCGAGCTTGACGAAGTTTGACAGGTGAAAGAACCGACACCAATGATTGAATCTGAACCAGATTTGATGAGATCAAACCTAGAGCCCAATGAATAAATATCCTTAAGGTGATCCGGTAGAGTACCGCATCAGTCGGATAGATACTTAGGTTTCTTGGTCTGGGATGGAGATCCTATCGAACTTGATGAGAACAATGAGGATTCGATCATCTACATGGATGCAATACAGAGATCCGACTCTGATAAATGGCTTGAAGCCATGAGATCTGAAATGAAGTCCATAAAGGTCAATGATGTATGGACATTAGTTAACCCACCTGAAGGGGTAAAGCCCATAGGGTGTAAGTGGGTCTTCAAGAGGAAGAGGGGTGCAGACGGAAAGGTGGAGACCTATAAAGTCTATTTGTTGCCAAGGATTATCGTCAACATTATGGTATTGACTATAACGAGACCTTTTTCCTATGGCAGTGCTCAAATTCATTCAAATCATGCTTGCGATAGCAGTATATCTGGACTATGAAGTTTGACAAATGGATGTGAAGATAGCTTTCCTAAATAGAGAGCTGAACGAAGAGATGTATATGATACAACCTGAAGAGTTTCTATCCACAGATGAGTTTAAGGTGTGCAAGCTTCAGAGATCCATTTATGGATTAAAGCAAGCATCTCGGAGTTGGAACATACGTTTTGATAAGGTGACCAGAATATATGGCTTCGTTAGGAATGGAGAGGAACCCTGCATATATAAGTGGACAAATGGTTTGATAATTATATTTTTTGTGTTGTATGTGGATGACATTCTCTTAATCGAGAATGATGTACCTACATTACAGAGAATAAAAGTGTGACTGTCGTCATAATTCTCTATGAAGGATCTGAGAGAAGCAACTTACATCCTAGGGATGAAGATCTATAGGGATAGATCTAAGAGGCTGCTCGGTCTCTCTCAATCCACGTACATAGATACTATGCTGAAATGATTCAGCATGGAGAATTCTAAGAAAGGCTATCTTTCGATAGGCCAAAAAAATTTTCTTTCAAAAAGAAATTGTCCGACAACTCCCAAGAGAGAGAGCATATGAGTAGAGTTCCATATGCTTCGACAATGGATTCTATTATGTACGTCATGATATGTACGAGATCAAATATGGCAAACTCATTAGAGGTAGTGAGTAGATACTAGTCTAATCTAGGAGAAAATCACTGGAAGGTTGTAAAGACCATTCTTAAGTATTTAAGAAATACTAAGGATCAGTGGCTTGTGTATGGTGAAACTGACTTGAAACTTGTACAGTTTACTAACTCCAGCTTTCAGTCAGACCATGATGATAGTAAGAGTGTGTCAGATTATATTTTTATCCTAAATGATGGAGCAATCTGCTGAAAAAATTTCAAGCAGAATACTGTGGCAGACTCTATTTGCAAAGCAGAGTATATCGCAGCATCCGATGCTGCGAAGGAAGTAGTATGATTGTAGAAGTTCATCAATGAGCTCGGAGTGACACCTTCCATTGATGGCCCTGTCTTATTATACTACGACAATACTGAAGCCATTGCTCAAGCTAAAAAGCTGAGATCCCATCAGCGTACCAAACATATTTTGCACCATTATCATTTTATTTGAGAGATCGTGGATCGAGGTGACATCGACCTTTAGAAGATCGATGGAAGGGAGAACCTGACTGACCTATTTACTAAAGCTCTCAAAATCAAGAAGATTGATGACCACAAATCAAAGATGGGTATACTGTTGCCCAGCTATGCAACCCAAGAGGGGGGGGGTGAATTGGGTTTCTAAAAATTTTGAACTTAACTAATGACTTATGAAGAATGTTTGTCAATAGCTAAATGAATGAGGAGAATAACCTTAATTTAAGATTAATTGCTAAAAGCAAGAATGCAAGGAAATAATGAAGAGTTAAAGAGAAGCAATTATGCACACCACAAACAAAAGGATTTATAGTGGTTCGGTGCCAACCTTGCACCTACATCCACTCCCCAAGCTCCTACTTGAGAATTCCAATCTACTAATCTTGTATTCAACCCGAATACAAACATCAGAAACTCCGACACTAGCTATCCCAAGCTAGTCCACTTATTTTTCGGGTACAAGCCAACCCAATACACTCCGATTCCAGGTTCGGATCAACCTTCCCTTATTTTGGAACCCCTCCAAAACAAAAACAATCACTCAAAATGAGTAAAATAATTTATAGCACAAATAAGTACAAGAAAAGCTCCTTTAATGAGCGAATATAACTTTAAATACACTTTACTCAAGAGAAGAAGCCCCTTTTTGAATTTCTTCAAGGTAGATGGAGAATTGATTGAGCGCTTGAGGAGTTGGTGAGCTTGGATTGATGGCTTCTTGAAGGCTTTAAATGAGCTCTTGATTAGGGCTGAAAAGTTGGCTTGAGAAATTCTTTTTCAAATTCTCTCTTTTGAATGCTCTTGAATGCTCTCTTGAATGCTCTTCTTTTTCTTTTCTTATCTCTTTCTTGTTTCCCACCTTTTGAATCTTTTTATAGCTTTAAGAAATAGAGAAAAATATTCTAGGCTGAAAAAGAGCTGTTAGACCACATTAAATGAGCATTAAAAGCACTTAAAACGGGTTAAAAACTAGCCGTTGCGGAGAAATCCCATCACAGGAGTCGACTCATGAGTCGACTCATGCCTCAAGGGTCGACTCATGAGTCGACCTCTGTTGAAGAAACCAGAAAATAGGGTTCTGTAATTTTTGGCCTAAAACTGCAGGGGTCGACTCATGAGTCGACTCATGCCTTGAGGGTCGACTCATGGGTCGACTCACAGGTTGTGCCAAGCCAAAAATTCTGTGTGCCAAACTGCTCATTGTGCCATGAGCTGACTCATGGGTCGACTCATGGATTTCAAACATGCATAACTTCCAAAATACAAGTCCAAAAATAATGAAATTTTTGCTAATAGATCACAAATCTTTTGTTCTACCAATTGATACTGTTGAATCAGGGTTTTGGTAAAATTATGATTTTGCCCCTGAAGAGCACAAAGACTTTTTCAAATAAAAAATATTGATACCCCTTCAACTGCTTTGTAATCATCAAAATCAATCTAGGGAGCAACAATTTCCCCCTTTTTAATGATGACAAAACACTTGAACAAAAGCATTTATGTAAATCATGAATTTCAAAAGGATGCATTATAAGTGCATTTGCTTGAAAAGAATATTGATTCTTTTGGCATGTGATACAAATGGTCATATGCATAAATAGTTTGGCCATTTGCTTAAAGATTTGAAAATTTGCTCATTGGATTATGTGATTTTGGTGTTAGAGTAGAAAATTTATTTTTTTTTGTTATCAGAGCAAGTTGTATCTTGAAAATTTGCTCATTCTCATTTGATTATTTAGTTTTAGTATCAAAGCAAAAATAATTAAGTGTACCAATGCATGTCTAAGAATTAATTATAAAGTATATCAGAGCATGTCAACTTTAAGATGTATCAGAGCAAGTTTAAATTTTAAAGCATATCAGAGCATGTTTAAAAAAGTAATTTTAAAGGTTGCTTATTTGCATTGTACTTAGCAATTTACTCATTTTATTTTTAAGTTATTTAATAATTTTACTTTTGATATTGTTCTTTGATTTCTCCCCAATTCATTCATTTTATTTTCAAGTCTTTTAATAATTTATAATTTTGCTTTTGATATGTTTCTTTTTCTTTATAATTTCTGATATGTTTCTTTTTCTTTATAATTTTTAATAATTAAGTGTACCAATGCATGTCTAAGAATTAATTATAAAGTATATCAGAGCATGTCAACTTTAAGATGTATCAGAGCAAGTTTAAATTTTAAAGCATATCAGAGCATGTTTAAAGAGTAATTTTAAAGGTTGCTCATTTGCATTGTACTTAGCAATTATCTCATTGTATTTATAAGTTATTTAATAATTTTACTTTTGATATTGTTTTTTAATTTCTCCCTAATTCATTCATTTTATTTTCAAGTCTTTTAATAAATTATAATTTTGCTTTTGATATGTTTCTTTTTCTTTAATTTTTAATAATTTAAAATTTTGCTTTTGATGTGTTTCTTTTTCTTTAATTTCTCCCCCTTTTTAACATCATCAAACATTGTTAACTCCCCCTCTTTTTCTGAATACGTTTTCTCTTTAGTGTTTATTCAAACTTCTTGTGCTAATCATTAATGTTTGCTTCCTCTGAATACAACAATCATTAACCAAAAAAAAAAATGCCATAGATTACCATAGATATGAATTATCAATAAAGAGAAGATATATAATCAAGAGATGATAGACACCATTACAAAGAGTAGATATATAATTAAAAGATGATTAAAACTATAGTTGTTTCAATACATATTTCATAACATAAAAGTCAGCTAGCTAATGTCATTACATGGCCCCAAAATACAGATCCTAGAAAGAACAAGAGACTAACACCTAGGATCTAGTAAAGCTCATGACTGGATGGATCAGAGTCATCAGAGATAGGAAGAGGAGATGATGGATATCGACCAGAAGAACGTCCTCTACCCCGTCTGCCTCTGCCACGAGTAGGTGAGCGAGATGAACTAGGAGGCTGAGAATGTTGAGAGGCCAAGGACTGGACTGAAAGAGTGAGTCTAATGGAATCAAGAACGTTCAGTGCTCTCGAAACAGACTGAAGCAGAGCAGTGAACTGAGTAGATGCATGCTCACTCGAGCCTCTGATCTCTCTCCTCAATAACTCATAACCACCCTCCAATGCATCTCTGAGCCTGCCAGCCTCTGCAGTAAGGTCTGTGACCTCAATAGTGCTCTCCTGTGGTTGAGGATGGGCCAAAGCTAAGACGTGCCCCTGCAAGTCAAGAACTCTCCCAGTCAGTCTGAAAATACTGTCCTCGAGCTGTTGAATCCGAATAGACTGATCTGAGATCAACTGAAATATGGTGGAGATATGGGGAATCAAGGTCTGATCAGATAAATCTAATGAAGTGGACCCTGGTGTAAATGTAGAAGTGCTCCACTGTCGAGAAAGCAAGGAAGCCACACGCTGAGAAATCTGCTCGATCTGATCATCAGCCAATCTGTACTCTGGAGGAGGTGCTCTGCTCTCTGGCTGCTGTACTGGTGTGTACCTCCTGGCAGAATCTGAAGGGCCAGCCTCTGGATCTGAAACAAACTGGATATCTGGAGATGCTGCCCTGAAGTCATGGAGAGGAGATGAGGGACCTTCTTCTTCAGCTCTGTCTTCTACTCTGTCCTCAGCTCTCTCCTCAGAACCCTTCATCCAACCACCATCAGTTTTAGTAAATCCCATGCGGTGCAGAGTGTGTTGGTTGATGGTGTCTACATGAGAAAGCTTAGCAGATGCCTCCCCCTTAAAACTGACTCCAAACCTCCTGAAGACTAGTGTAAGGGCCATACCAAAAGGCAGAGGTGCCTTGGATCTGTTCAGTGTCTCTCTCATGGCCTCAATCATTAATGCAGGGAGGTTTAATGGGGTTTGAGTGATCACATGAAACATTATACAAATATCTCTGCCAGAAAGGAGGTCATGCCTACCACTCCTAGGGAAGAAGAGCTTTGTCACTAATTGATGTAAGATCCTCATTTCAATTGACAAAATTTTGGCTTCCAATTTATTCAAACTTTTCGAGTAGGTTCCTCCTAGAATTACACTGATCCCCTCTTCCTTCACTGGGAGTTTCATGTAAGAATATCCCTCACAGGGCAAGTGAAGTATCTCTTCCAAAATAATAGGATCCAGACAAATATCAACTCCCTTAACTGTAGAAGTCACTGTTCCATTGCCATAATGCAGATTTTGATAAAATTCTCTAACCAGGTCTACAAAAGTAACTTTCTTGAGAGAGCAGTAAAAACCCCAACCCTGATTTTTTATTTTTGTTCCAAAGGTGAAACCTTCTTTTTCAAAGAATCTAAAATCCACGTTCTTTCCGGTTTCAACCTTCCTATCAGACAAAGGGATTTTGCTAGGGCTAAGGGGAGACTGAGAGGGACCTTGAGCTGACACAGAAGCCGGAATGGGAGCAGTAGAGGACTGAGCAGCTTGCCTTTTTCTGCGGACGTTTTCTTCCAGCTCACGGACCAATTTTCTTCTCTGAGGGAGCTTCATCTTTGGAGCCATTCTCACCACAGCAGCAGGCAGGGAGACTCGGAGGATCAAGTGGATGAGTAGAAGAAGGGTTACAAAAGGATGGAGAGGGATTTTGGTGGAGAGAAGAGGTGATTTTGAAAAGAACGGTGGAGGCTAGGGCACGCTCCAATCACTTCAATCAAAGGAGAAGGATGCGAAAATCTCCTTTCCCAGGCGGTGATTTGTGGTGGAGAGGAGAAGGGAAAATATTCTTGAGCTAAATCCTTGGTTTTGGAGAGAATGAGGATGAGAATGACGGTTCTTGGAGGGAGGAAGACGAAGAGAATGAGTCGGCTCATGAACAGGCTTCAAGTTAAAAGGAAAGAGCCCGTGGGAAGTTGGCAGAAATTACAAGTATGCCATAGGGTCGACCCTAGGGGATCGACTCATGAAACTCAAAAATTTAGAAAAAATATGAATAAATTCCGAAAAAATTTAAAATTTTGGGAGAAGACATTTTGCTCAATGACAGGTTGTGAGAATGATAATCTTGAGCATTTAGGTCCAAGAGAGATGATGAAAATTGATCTCAAGTCAATTTCTTGGAAATGGAGAAACACTTAGGCATAAGGATCAAGAATTCCTAGATTTCTCCTAATTTCACAGAATCTATCCTCGCTAAGGGCCTTTGTAAAGATATCAGCTAATTGATTTTCAGTGCAAATATATTCAAGAATTATATTTTTATTTTGAACATGTTCTCTTATAAAATGATGTCTTATTTCAATATGTTTGGACCTTGAGTGTTGAATTGGATTTTTAGATAGATTTATGGCACTTGTGTTGTCACATCTTATTGGTGTTTCATTAAGTTTGATTCCAAAGTCTTCGAGTTGTTGCTTAATCCACAAAATTTGAGCACAACAACTTCCGGCTGCAATGTATTCGGCCTCAGCCGTAGACAGTGCTACCGAATTTTATTTCTTGCTAAACCAGGAGATTAGGTTAACTCCAAGAAATTGGCAAGTTCCACTTGTGCTTTTTCTATCTAATCTACATCCAGCAAAATCAGCATCTGAATATCCTAATAAATCAATTAGTGAGTCCTTAGAGTACCATAACCCTAGAGTTTGAGTACCATTCAAGTATCTAAGGATTCTTTTAACAGCATTCAAATGAGATTCTTTAGGATTAGATTGATATCTAGCACACAGACAAACACTAAACATGATATCAGGCCTACTTGCAGTTAAATATAATAATGAGCCAATCATACCTCTATAGTATTTTAAGTCTACACATTTACCTTCTTCATCCTTGTCAAGCTTACATGAGGGGCTCATGGGTGTGCCAATTGGTTTGAAGTTCTCCATTCCAAATCTTTTGAGTAATTCCTTGGTGTACTTGCTTTGGGTGATGGAGATTTCTTCTTTTATTTGTTTGATTTGGAGTCCGAGGAAGAAAGTGAGTTCTCCCATCATGCTCATTTCGAACTCCCCCTGCATGAGCTTAGCAAAGTCTTGACAAAGAGATTCATTAGTAGACCCAAAAATTATGTCATCAATATAAATTTGTATTACTAACATATCATTTTGATTTCTTTTAATAAAGAGAGTTGTATCTACATTACCTCTTGAAAAATCATTATTTAGTAAAAATTTGCTTAGCCTATCATACCAAGCTCTAGGTGCTTATTTTAATCCATATAAAGCTTTATTTAATTTAAAAACATGATTAGGAAAAGCATGATTTTCAAATCCTGGGGGTTGTTCTACATAGACTTCTTCAGCAATATATCCATTCAAAAATGCACTTTTGACATCCATTTGAAATAATTTGAATTTCATAAAGCAAACATATGCAAGTAGAAGTCTAATGGCTTCTAATCTAGCAACAGGTGCAAAGGTCTCATCAAAATCAATTCCTTCTTCTTGATTATATCCTTTAGCAACCAATCTTGCTTTATTTCTAATTACATTACCATGCTCATCTAATTTGTTCCTAAAGATCCATTTTGTGCCAATTATTGAATAATTTTTAGGTCTTGATACTAAAGTCCAAACATTATTTCTTTCAAATTGATTAAGTTCCTCTTGCATTGCATTAATCCAATTATGATCATTTTTAGCTTCTTCAATAGTTTTTGGTTCATGATGAGATACAAAAGCACAATGATTAAATATATCTCTAAGTAAAGAATGAGTTTTTACCCCATGCATAGGATCACCAATAATTAACTCCTTAGGGTGATTGTGAACATACCTCCATTTCTTGGGTAGGTCATTTGTACCTTGAGGTTGTTCTTGAATTTTTTCACCTCTCTCATCTTGTTTGTCTTCTTGTTCCTCATCCTCTTGAGTTGTTGAATCTTTCAGAGTGATCTCCTTCATTCCTTCTATTAGAGGATCTGCATCATCAACACCCTCATTCTTCCTTGAAGAAAGATCGTTAGATTCATCAAAAACAACATGAATGGACTCCTCAACTACTAAAGTTCTTTTGTTAAAAACTCTAAAAGCCTTACTAGTGGAGGAGTAACCAAGAAAGATTGCTTCATCTGATTTTGCATCAAATTTACCAAGTCTTTCTTTACCATTATTTAACACAAAACATCGGCAACCAAAAATATGAAAATATGCAATATTTGGTTTTCTTTCTTTCCAAAGTTCATAGGGGGTTTTCTTTAAAATTTGTCTAATCAAAGCACGATTTAAAATGTAACATGCTGTGTTAATTGCTTCCACCCAAAAATATCTTGGAAGGTTGCTTTTACAAAGCATGGTATGGGCCATTTCTTCTAAGGTTCTGTTTTTTCTTTCAACTACCCCATTTTGCTGGGGTGTCCTAGGAGCAGAGAAGTTATGCCCAATTCCATTTTCATCACAAAAGTTTTCAAAGTCTTGATTTTCAAATTCTGTTCCATGATCGCTTCAAATATTTTGAATTGAAAATCCTTTTTCATTGGTGACTTTTCGATAAAATTTAGTGAAAATATGAAAAGTTTCATCTTTGTGTGCTAAAAAGAAAACCCAAGTAAAACGAGAGTAATCATCTATAATTACAAAACCATATCGTTTTCCTCTTAGACTAGTGGTTCTAGTTGGTCCAAATAAGTCCATATGCAAAAGCTCTAAAGGTCTAGAAGTTGAAACAATATTTTTGGATTTAAATAAAACTCTTGTTTGTTTACCTAATTGGCATGCATCACAAATTCTATCCTTTTCAAAATTCAATTTTGGCAAACCAAGAACTAATTCTTTCTTAATTAATTTTGAAAGAGAATGCATGCTAATGTGTGCAAGTCTACGATGCCAAAGCCAACTAGTCTCATTAACTTTAGCATTTAAGGATACTAGGCATTGCATGTTTATTTTGGCTAAATCATTTAAATCTACCATGTAAACATTGCCATGTCTATGTCCAATAAATTTAATGCCATCGTTAATAGGATTAGTTACAATGCAAACAGATGATTCAAAAATAACTTTATATCCTTTATCACAAAATTGACTAATGCTTAGTAAATTATGCTTTAAACCATTAACTAGCAAAACATTTTCAATGTATTTGGAGGGAGTGATACCAATATTACCTATCCCGATGATCTTTCCTTTGCCATTGTCTCCAAAGGTGACCATCCCTCCATCCTTAGCATCAAGCGTGATGAATTGTGATTCATCACCAGTCATGTGTCTCGAGCATCCACTGTCAAGATATCATTTTCTGTTTTCTCCTTGGGATGCTAGACACACCTGCAAGCAAAAGTCAAATTTTTGTTTTAGGTACCCAAGCTTTCTTGGGTCCTTTTTGGTTAGTCATAATGGTTCCTTTTGGAACCCATATTTTCTTTATAGTTGAGTTTGCAGATTTGTTAAAGAGGCAAGTGTATGACCTATGTCCTACTCTACCACATTTGAAACAAGTAATATTGGTAGACTTGTTACTTAAAGAGTTTACATAAATATTTTTCAGATATTTTTGTTTCTTCAAGGGGTTATAGCCAAGTCCAGCCTTATCATATACGGCTTTTTGATTATCAAGAATCATATTGAGTTTGTTTGAACTTAAGGTGAACTTTTCTACTATTGGTTTTAGCTTGGCAATTTCATTCTTTAAGCTTTGATTTTCTTGAAACAAGGTGAATTTTTCAATTGAAAAGTTTTCAGCTTGTTTCAATAAGGATTGATTTTTCAATTTTAGCTCTTTGTTTTTCATCCCTAGTTTCTTTAATTCATCAACTAAATCATAGAATGCTTCATGCAATTCTTCAAATATAAAGTCACTAAGGGTTTCAGAAATTACCTCATTTTCGTGTGCCATAAGGCACAGGTTGGCTTGTTCGGTTGAGGTTTCCTCATCGGAGCTTGAGTCATCACTCGCACTCCATGTGGCCATCATGGCCTTCTTCTTGAACTTCTTGGGATCTTTCTTCAGTTGTGGACATTCGAATTTGAAGTATCCCGGCTTCTTGCATTTGTAGCAGATAAGAGATTGGTCTTTCTCTTTTTCTTTGCTTTGTTCCCCTTTTGTGAATGGCCTCTTCCTCATCCCTTATTTTTTTTTCTCAAAAATTTCTTGAATCTTCTGGTGATGAGAGCCATCTCTTCATCCTGTTCTTCATCTTCAGTGTCATCAGTTTCTTCATCAGGAGGAGCTGTGGATTTGAGGGCAATGATTCTTTTCTTTTTGACTTCTTCCTCTTGATGTTGCTTCATGCTTAGCTCATGAGTCATCAAAGATCCAAGAAGCTCTTCTAGAGATAGAGTGTTCAAGTCCTTGGCTTCTTGGATGGCAGTCACTTTGGCTTCCCAAGTTCTTGGCAAAGACCTGAGAATCTTTCTTACAAGCTCACTGTTAGTATAGGACTTACCAAGACTCTTTAAACCATTAATGATATCAGTAAAATGAGTAAACATTACAGTTATGGACTCATCATGCTCCATTTTAAACAATTCATATTTATGTACAAGCATGTTTATTTTAGACTCTTTTACTTGATTGGTTCCCTCATGGGTTACTTCTAACCTATCCCATATTTCTTTAGCAGATAAACAAGTAGAAATGTGATTAAATTCGTTTGCATCAAGAGCACAATAAAGTACATTCATTGCTTTAGCATTTAATTAGGCCATCTTCTTATCAACCTCATCCCATTCTTTCTCGAGTTTGGTTGATTCCTCACCATCTATAATTTTAGTGGGTGTGTGAGGACCGTTCACTATGATACTCCACATATCATAGTCGAGTGCTTGTATGAATATTTTCATCCGAGCTTTTCAATAGGTATAATTAGACCCATTGAAAAGTGGAGGTCGGTTGGTGGATTGCCCCTCGGTTAGAGAAGTACCGACGTGGGTTGCCATAGATCTTTGGCTCTTTGATTGTTTAGATCAAAGAAGGGCTAGAGCATCGGGCTCTGATACCACTTGTTGCCCAGCTATGTAACCCAAGAGGGGGGGGTGAATTGGGTTTCTAAAAATTTTGAACTTAACTAATGACTTATGAAGAATATTTGTCAATAGCTAAATGAATGAGGAGAATAACCTTAATTTAAGATTAATTGCTAAAAGCAAGAATGCAAGGAAATAATGAAGAGTTAAAGAGAAGCAATTATGCACACCACAAACAAAAAGATTTATAGTGGTTCGGTGCCAACCTTGCACCTACATCCACTCCCCAAGCTCCTACTTGGAAATTTCAATCCACTAATCTTGTATTCAACCCGAATACAAACGTCGAAAACTCTGACACTAGCTATCCCAAGCTAGTCCACTTGTTTCCCAGGTACAAGCCAACCCAATACACTCCGATTCCAGGTTCGGATCAACCTTTCCTTATTTTGAAACCCCTCCAAAATAAAAACAATCACTCAAAATGAGTAAAATAATTTATAGCACAAATAAGTACAAGAAAAGCTCCTTTAATGAGCGAATATAACTTTAAATACACTTTACTCAAGAGAAGAAGTCCCTTTTTGAATTTCCTCAAGGTGGATGGAGAATTGATTGAGCGCTTGAGGAGTTGGTGAGCTTGGATTGATGGCTTCTTGAAGGCTTTAAATGAGCTCTTGATTAGGACTGAAAAGTTGGCTTGAGAAATTCTTTTTCAAATTCTCTCTTTTGAATGCTCTTGAATGCTCTCTTGAATGCTCTTCTTTTTCTTTTCTTATCTCTTTCTTGTTTCCCATCTTTTGAATCCTTTTATAGCTTTAAGAAATAGAGAAAAATATTCTAGGCTGAAAAAGAGCTGTTAAACCACATTAAATGAGCATTAAAAGCACTTAAAACGGGTTAAAAACTAACCGTTGTGGAGAAATCCCGTCACAGGGGTCGACTCATGAGTCGACTCATGCCTCAGGGGTCGACTCATGAGTCGACTTCTGTTGAAGAAACCAGAAAATAGGGTTCTGTAATTTTTGGCCTAAAACTGCAGGGGTCGACTCATGAGTCGACTCATGCCTTGAGGGTCGACTCATGGGTCGACTCACAGGTTGTGCCAAGCCAAAAATTCTGCGTGCCAAACTGCTCATTGTGCCATGAGCTGACTCATGGGTCGACTCATGGATTTCAAACATGCATAACTTCCAAAATACAAGTCCAAAAATAATGAAATTTTCGCCAATAGATCACAAATCTTTTGTTCTACCAATTGATACTATTGAATCAGGATTTTGGTAAAATTATGATTTTGCCTCTGAAGAGCACAAAGACTTTTTCAAATAAAAAATATTGATACCCCTTCAACTGCTTTGTAATCATCAAAATCAATCTAGGGAGCAACATATACGATACTGTACCGATTGGCTTTAGTCCAAGTGAAAGTTATTGAAAAATATGTCTCAAAATCAATCGTTAGACGATTGTACTTATCTTGTAAACTGTATATAAATTTTTATTAATAAAAATTACTTAATATTTTTATTATAAATTGACCATCCTTAAACTTCTGTATTGTAATGAAGTCCTTAGGACTATATATATTAATCAATAAAGGAGAATTTATCGTTAAGTCCTTAAAATTGTTCGCGACCAAATGATACGCTATTACTAACATGATAGCAATATCAAGTGTAGGTCATTGTGTGCCATATGAGTTGGTTGTCCTCTTAATCAAGAAGTTATTGGAGCACGATCCTGGCTCCTCCCATGGACCTTGGGTGCAACGGAACCAGCAACAAACAAATCTGGAGGCTTCTGGACTCGATCAAAGGCCCTTGACGAAATCAGCCTGGTTGCTGTCTTCTTTGTCAGCCTTTCGTTCCAGATGAAGAATGCCTCTAAGATCACCTCTAAAAAATTCAAGATCTGGTACCCAACTAGATCACCGAGGTCTTCCAATTTGTAGATCTCGAATCAGGATATTCTAGATAGGGAAGAAGGTAGATAGAACCAGACCTTATAGATCTGTCCTGCTGTAGCTTTTCCTGTAGATCTGTTGATGGAGATCTCACCCGTGCCTCAAACGACCTCAGATCAACTCCAAATCTGAGATGAACTTGTACCAACCTCTTCGTAAGAGATTTCAAGTCCTGGACCTAATGTTTGGGTGGCTGCAAGAAAGGGAGAGATAAAAAGGGTTGGTGGCACAAAGGGGGAGGGGCTAGCGCCTCCCCTGCTTTTCCTGCCTTTTTGGGACCTGACGGCAAGAAACCCTAGGGTTTCTTGCTCCTGGGGTGTGGAGAATAGCTGGAGAGAGAGGGAGAAGAGAGAGAGAGACTTGGGAGAAAGATTTTTGTATTTCTTGGCTTAATCAAACCTATACAGTGCATGTATATATAAACACAGGGTCAAGTGACCCAAACCCAAAACTCCCTTGACCAACTCTATGGGAGATTAGGTTAACCCAAGCCCATGTACACCCATGACTCGACCTAATCTCACCTATCCTGGGCCCAGACCTGGCCCATAAAGAGTTGGTCCCTTGAGGCCCACATAACCTAGACCTCAAGAACCCGAAAGGCCCACAGCCTTTCAACCTAGGGCCCAACTAGCCCTAGAGCCTCCATGAAGCCCTCATGAATGATGGACCTTGGCCTTAGCCTTGGTCCCCTAGGCCTTGGGTACACCACCTGGCTCACAACAATCTCCACCTTGGTGTCCCAAGGCCTCAACCAGCTCCACTCTGTCCATCAGCCGAATCAGCTCAACACATCTCTGAAAGCTATCCCGTGGAAGTACCTTCATATGTGCATCAGCTGGATTCTCCTTAATGTGTACCTTTACCAGCTCCAACTCGCCATCCTCCACAAGCTCCCTGATTTGATGATACCGAATGTCGATGTGCTTTATCCTTGCATGATAGACTGAGTTCTGTGCTAATAGAAGTGCACTCTGGCTGTCACAGTGCACTCTAATGGCCTCCTGAGTAAGGCCCATCTCCGTCAACAAATTCTTCAGCTAAATTACCTCCTTAGCTGCTTCTGTCAGCCCGATGTATTCTGTCTCTATAGTGGATAGGGCCATGATAGGCTGCAGACTCGATCTCCAAGAAATAGGACCTCCATATAGGCTAAAGATGAAGCCTGTCGTAGACCTTTGAATATCCACATCTCCACCGAAGTCTGCATCTACATAATCGCCAATCAGCCCCTGAGCCTCCCTGGACATGTCAGAGTATCTCACTGCACCTCCTCGCTATTCGTAGCAGATGCCAACTCCAACTGAACCCGTCAGGTATCTGAATATCCACTTCAGAGCTCTCTAGTGCTCCCTGCCAAGCTGCGCCATGAACCTGCTAACCTGACTCACTGCATGAGCGATGTCTGGCCTACAACAGACCATCACATACATCAAGCTCCCAACTCCTGAAGCATAAGGGACCGTCTCCATCTCTTGAGCCTCCACCTCAGTCTGTGGTGCTATGGTCTTCGAGAGTCTGAAGTGACCGGCAAGTGGCAGCTCCACCAGCTTTGCTCCCTTCATCCCGAACCTCTCTAAGACCTTCTGTATGTAGCCCCCCTGAGATAGATGCAGCACCCTCTGGGCTCGGTCTTTAAAAATTTTCATACCTAGGATCTTCCTTGTAGGGTCCAAATCCTTCATCTCAAACTCCCGAGATAAGGATGCCTTCAGTTCCTACACAACCTTCCTACTCTTGCATGCTATAAGCATGTCATCCACATACAAGAATAGGAATACCCTAGAACCATCCTCAAGAGATTGAATATAAACACAGGGATCAAACTCACACCTGGAAAGTCCAATGCTGCGCACATAGGAGTCAAACCGCTTGTACCATTGCCTCGATGATTGCTTCAGCCCGTACAGCGACTTCTGCAATAAACAAACCTTTCCCTCTGATCCTGGATCCCTAAAACTAGGTGGCTGCTCCATGTAAATCCTCTCCTCCAAATGCCCATGGAGGAATGCTGTCTTGACATCCATCTGCTCCAGCTTTAAATCCTGAGCTGCTACAATGCTCAGCAACACTCTGATGGAAGTATGTCTGATGACGGGAGAGAAGACCTCGCTGAAGTCGATGCCTTCCTTTTGGGAGTATCCCTTGGCCACTAACCTCATCTTGAATCTGATACCTCCCTGCTCTGAAGGCCCTTCCTTGTGATCGTAGACTCATTTGCAGCCAATGGGCCTCTTCTCCTGTGGTAACTGCACCAATCGCCACGTCTGGTTCTGGTGGAGAGACTGCATCTCCTGGGACATCGCCTGGACCCACCGCTCTCTGTCCTGGCTCTCAATAGCCTCCTGATACGTATATGGGTCTCCATTCTCAGTCACTAGGGCATATGACAGCATCTCCTCAAAGCCATATCGGTCCAGTTGTCTGATGGTCCTCTTGGGCTTATGTAGGGCAACACCGATATCAGTCCTCGGTCCAGCTCGCTCCTGCTGGACCTCTCCACCTCGATCATCCGTTTGAGTCCTCTCCACTTGTGGAGACACCTTAGGTAGGTTCTCCACCTGAATGTCATGTCCTCCCGTAGTACCTGCAAGAGGCAAAATCAAAGAGGTAAGCTGTCCAGCAGCGCCCTGCTGGACCTCCTCCTGCTCCGGCTGCTCCTCCATGCCTGCTCGCCTCCGTAGGATTGACTCCTCATCAAAAGTCACATCCCAACTAATGATGACCTTCTTTTCCAAGGGATCCCACAGCCTGTATCCCTTAACTCCTCACGGATAGCCTAAAAACACCATCTTGCGTGATCTGGCATATAGCTTGCTCCACTCACCAGCTCCAATGTGCACATAGGCCGTGCACCCAAATATCCGTAGATGGCCCAGCCCAACTGTCCTCCCAGACCATACCTTTTATGGAAGCCTGCCATCCAACCTGGTGTGAGGTGACCGATTGACCAAGTAACCCACTGCGTCAACTGTGTCAACCCAGAATGCCTTTGGAAGCCCTGCCTGCAGCCTCATGTATCGTGCCTTTTCCAGAAGTGTTCTGTTCATCCTTTCGGCCACCCCATTCTGTTGTGGAGTCCCCTTATCTGAGAAGTGTATCCTGATCCCACACTCCTCACAGTAGTCTTGAAACTCTCTACTGGTGTACTCCCCACCATTGTCTGACCTCAGACACTTCACGCTCCTCCCCTGCTCCTTCTCCACCTCAGCTCTCCAGATTTTGAACTTGGTGAAGACCTCAGACTTCTCTCTCATGAAGTAAATCCAGAGTTTCCTTGAGAAATCATCAATCAGGGTCATGAAGTATCTGGCCCCATTCCTAGTTGAAACTGGAGCTGGTCCCCACACATCCGTGTGTACTAACTCCAGAGGGGCAGCACTGCAGGTTGTACTGATGTTGAACTGAACTCTCCTCTGCTTTTCCATCTGGCAAGGCTCACAGATCTCCCCTATAGCACCATCCTCCAGATCAAAGATGAGTCCTCTCCTGCTCAACTCCCTCAGCCCCTTGTCACCCATGTGGCCTAGGCGGTAGTGCCACATCCTGTAAGCCCCCTGCTGGTCCTGTGCTGCAACTGCTGCATAAGACTCTCCGGTCACCACAGATCCCTCCATGCGATAGAGATTATTGTCCAACCTCCTGCCTCTCATCACCACCATAGCTCCATTGGAGATGTTTAATACTCCGCTTCTAGCCCTACTGCTGAAGCTGTATCCATTGCGCTCCAAGTAGCCTAGTGACACCAGATTCTTTTCCAGCTCCGGGACGTGCTTTACATTTGTCAATGTCCTCACAATCCCACCAAACATCCTCACCCTGACTGTCCCTATCCCAGCCACCTTGCAAGGATGATTGTCGCCTAGAGTCACTGATCCCTCATCTGTCTTGGTGTATGTCACAAACCAAGACCTGTGTGGTGTGTAGTGATGTGAGCACGCAGAGTCTAGTGTCCACTCCTCTGTGTAATGCCTGTGACCATCTGATACCACAAGTAAATCATCCTCCACCTGCTGCCCAGCAACTACACTCACTGATTCTGAGCCACTTCTTTCTCCCTTCTTGCTCTTCCATAGTGGACATTCTCGCTTGAAGTGCCCGAACTCGTTGCACTTGAAGCATTTCATCTCTTTCTTTCCCTTCCTGGACTTGGACCGCCCCCTGAACTTGCTTCTGCCGCTGCCTCTACCTGTCCTCTCCCCTACTGCCAAACCCTCCTGGGGAGCCCGATCTCTGGTCAACTTTTCTCTTTGCTCATTAGACCTCAGCACCGAGACCATGTCCTCATATTCCAGAGTCTCCTTACCATAGAGCAGTGTAGTCACCAAAGAGTCATATGATCTTGGCAGTGAACACAAAAGCAACAGGGACATGTCCTCCTCATCCAGCTTCACCCCGATATTCATCAACTCTGTGCACAACTGGTCGAACCTCTGAATGTGGCCAATCACATCAGATCCCTCCTGCATCCGAAGACTGTACAACCTCTTCTTCAGCATTAGCTTGTTGCACATATTCTTCCCCATATATATGGTGTGTAACTTTGACCAAAGGCCCTTCGGGGTCTTTTCTTCCAGCACCGAATACAACGCCACATCGGTCAAACATCCTCTGATCATCGAGCATGCTTTTTTCTCCAACGATGCCCATTGTCTATCTGTCATTCCCTCAGGCTTCTCATCCAAAGCCTGATCCAGATCTGCTTGCACCAGAAGATCCTCCACCCAGATTTTTTACATGAAAAAATTTCTCTTGCCATCAAACTTCTCAAAATTGACCTTCATATTGCTGTCCATGACTGGATCCAAGCCAAACAAGCAATATAAAATCAAGAAGTGTAGAATATACCTTGATGGTACCTTGCTGAAAATTTTCAGCACTTGGGATCTTCAACTTCTCGTGCTTGGAACCACTTCCTCACCAATGTGGCTCTGATACCAACTATTGGAGCATGATCCTGGCTCCTCCCATGGACCTTGGGTGTAGCAGAACCAGCAACGAATAAATCTGGAGACTTCTGGACTCGATTGAAGGCCCTTGACGAAATCAGCCTAGTTGCTATCTTCTTCATCAGCCTTTCGTTCCAGATGAAGAACACCTCTAAGATTACCTCTAAAAAATCCAAGATCTGGTACCCAACCATATCAGAACTGGACCGAGGTCTTCCAATTTATAGATCTCAAATCAGGATGTTCTAGATAGGGAAGAAGATAGATAGAACCAGACCTTGCAGATCTGTCCTGCTGCAGCCTTTCCTGTAGATCTGTTGATGGAGATCTCACCCGCACCTCAAACGACCTCAGATCAACTCCAGATCAGAGACAAACTTGTACCAACCTCTTCGCAAGAGATTTTAGGTCCTGGACCTGATGTTTGGATGGCTGCAAGAGAGGGAGAGACAAAAGAGTTTGGCGGCATAAAGGGGGAGGGGCTAGCGCCTCCCCTGCTTTTCCTGCCTTTTTGGGACCTGGCGGCAAGAAACCCTAGGGTTTCTTGCTCCTGGGGCATGGAGAATAGCTGGAGAGAGAGGGAGAAGAGAGAGAGAGACTTGGGAGAAAGAGTTTTGTATTTCTTGGCTTAATCAAACCTATACAGTACATGTATATATAAACACAAGGTCAAGTGACCCAAACCCAAAACTCCCTTGACCAACTCTACGGGAGATTAGGTTAACCCAAGTCCATGTACACCCATGACTTGACCTAATCTCACCTATCCTGGGCCCAGACCTGACCTATAAAGAGTTGGTCCCTTGAGGCCCACATAACCTAGACCTCAAGAACCCGAAAGGCCCACAGCCTTTCAACCTAGGGCCCAACTAGCCCTAGAGCCTCCATGATGCCCTCATGAATGATGGACCTTGGCCTTAGCCTTGGTCTTCTGGGCCTTGGGCACACGACCTGGATTACAACAGAAGTGTGAAGATGCTGTTGTGGTATGCAGATGGAATGTAAGAGTACATTCACATCGAACGTGATCATATGCCAAGCACTCTGCTGTCAAAAGTAGCTTGTGAAGGATATGGATATAAGTGTCCCTCCAACCTAAGACCATCAGGTGACTTATAAACAACTCACTATATTTTAGTACTAGACTATCTGAGTTTCTAACTTAGTGATGGAAGGATACTAGATGCAGTCAAGTACTTATCAAGTCGATGTGTGAGTCAAGATGGAATTGACCCCTCTGAATTGGTATGAGATATGCATCAGTATATTTCAATTTAGCAAAATCTTGGTCAGGATAATCCATGAGATAGATTTAAAAGGTTGAAATATAATGTGATCGACTTAATTAAGGTTAACAGTTAAACCCTAAATCACCTTGAGCATTTGAATCAAAGGGATGAATTATACGATAACCATACGCCAGTAGGTTTTAGAAGGTTGCTTTGCAACACTTCGACCCATCCAATCGTCAGGTCATCATTGCTAGATGGTTACATCGATTGGTATAAGAACTTATTCTTATGATACCAGCTTAGGTTTGAACCTATAGGGTCACATGCATTAGAAGATTTGATCAAATCTGATGGCTGAAGAGTCCAATTGGATTGTGACTCTGGTGAAGAGTTCTACTTGGACTAGGACTCTGTGGGAGAGTCCCATTAGGACTAGAACTCTATCATTTATGGAGAATTAATTAGTAATTAGATTACTAATTGACTCAATTTGATTTAGTAAAGAGCTTTGGAATAAGTCTAATTGAATTAGATTCAATTCGACTCAGATTGAGATTGACATGATCAAACCCGATTACAAGAGAAATTTGATCCTAATTCGATCAAGATTTGGATTCGGCTAATTCCTAATTGGGTTAGAAATTTGATGAGATATTTAAATTTTTAATTAGATTAGATTCATTTCTATTAGTGGTTTTAATTCAAATTTGATTTGGATTAGAATTGAATTAGAAATGAAGAGTCCAAGTCAGACTAGGACTCTATCCTTATCTTTTGCGCCATATCTAGATCCATGCCAATTTCTCCATGCCTAATTGGATTTGGGTTGTAATTTTTGGTATCATGAGAGAGGATCCAATAAGGATAGTCAGCTATAGCTGATGAGTCATAATATTATCTCTTGCCTAATTCGAATACAATTCGAATTAGAGATATGATGCAGACTAGGAAAGAGATTTTTCGTACATAGTATATTATTGAAGTCATATTATTTTTTTTTATTTTTCTTAAGGAATTATTTAATATGTGAGACTTTAGATTTCTTTTCCATGTCTTACTGATTTTTTTATAATTTTTTGGGATGCCAAAAAGGAGTTTTGGCATTGATTCATGGCATCCTTTCTTGGAAAGTCCTAATTCTTAGTCTATAAAAAGGAGACCCCTCTCTTGGACATCCCATGATCAATGTTCTTATAGATTTTTTATTTTAAGAGCCTCTCCTCCTTGTCTCTTCCTTCTCCAAATCTCCTATCACTTTGGAGTGTTTAAGATGCTTGTAGAAGAAGAAAGAGATCAGCTATCGAAGTTGTTCGCAGACTAGCATCTCTGAGCCCCTGATCCATGCCAGTCTTCACATAGATTTTTCTATAGAAGCCAGACAACTTTGTGTGGCTGTGAGTGATCTGAGGAACACCCTCTCCAACCATTGGATCAGAAGAGATCAAGATCAAAATTTGTTTGGTAATAATCTATAACTTATTTTGATTCTTATGGTAGATCTAATGTTAGATTTAGAATTTTAGCATCGATAAGATCGATATGATTTTTATTTTCAGATCTTAAGAATATATTTTTCATATCAAAGATCCTGATGTGATAGTCTATGATTAGATCTTATATATATGATTAGGATTAAATTATTTAATCTATTATTTCTGCTATATAAAATTTTTTAATTGCATATACTGCACTACCATAAATTTTCTTCAAGCAGATCATGGATAAATCATCAAACCTCATCATTAGTCATATGATAAATTCGATCAGCTCAAGTTTAATTGTGATCATAATGAAAACTTTTTTCAACAATCACACTGTTATGGCCATAGACTCTTGGACTTAGCCTCTCAAATTCCATAAGACTACTCCTTTCTATTAAGATTGATAAATTCTTTCTTGATACGCACCCTACTCCTACAGTGGACCAACTATCGCCAACATCCACTACGAGGGCTCATTGAGATCATGTTTGTATATTAGTCAAATTTTAGCAGTCTCATTATGAGTAATCATACTATCGTAGGTCAAAAGACCATTCACATAACTATAGCATCAAGACAATCATGACGATCGAATAAAAATTCAAGTGATCTCTCGTATGGTCACATTCAGTACTAGTTGTTCTTTAACAACTACTCACACTCATAGCTTAGTGTCTCTATACTGTAGATTAGAGACTCATCTACCTCGAAGGAAGCAATTTATGCGTCGATCTATTTGGATCGATCATTGTCCTCATGATAATACTATGATCGGGAGTATTTAGAAATTAAATACATATCTCTAATTCTCAATACTTTGAGAATATGTATCGAAAATATTAATTCCATGGATGATTCAAGGACACATCATACTTAAATAAAAAATAAACTTATCCTTTTATTGATCAAATTAATGTATTAAGTATAAAATTATATCCAAGCTTTATTATAATATGTCAACCATATTGGCTTCTAGGACATACATTTAATAGATGGTTCTATTACTGACGAACACCTTTTATTCTTCAGCAAGATAAAAGTAATAACCCCTAGTTTATTTTAGGTATCTAATAAATAAATATTTATCAGACCTAGGTCTGAGCTTATCTATTTTCAAATATTTGGTATAAGCTGAACATCTCCAAGCCCTAAGGTATGAGAGTACCAGCTTATGCCCTATCCATATCTCATATGATATTTTATTTATAGACTTACTTACAATCTTATTCAAAATATAACAAATCAATTTTAGAGCATATCCCCAAAAGGAGATCGACAGACTCACAAAGCCCATCATAGATTGAACCATGTCTAACAGTGTTCGATTCCTCTTTTCAGACACTCCATTATGTTGAGGTATCTCAAGAGGTGTCCATTGAGAAAGAATCTTATTTTCTTCTAGATATGTCAGAAACTCATTAGTGAGGTATTCTCCTCCTTGATCAGATCGAAGAATTTTAATATCCTTTTTAATTTATTTTTCAACTTCACTAAGAAATCATTTGAACATTTTAAATGATTCAAACTTATGTTTCATAAGATAAACTTACCCATATCTAGATAGATCATCAGTAAATATAATGAAGTAGTAATACCCACATCTAGCACATATGTTCATTGGTCCACATACATCACTATATACTAGACTTAGAACTTTACTAGCTTGTTTATATTTTTCAGTAAAAGATAATTTAGTCATTTTTCCAAGGAGATAAGATTCACAAGTCGGCAATGATTCATAATCATTGATTTCGAAGATTCTCTCTTGGGTCAATTTGTTTATCCTGCTCTTGTTAATATGACCTAGCCTACAATGCCAAAGATAGATATAAGAAACGTCATCTAATCTAGGACATTTGTAAGATGTGTGCATTATACAATAGACTATGATAACAGATAAATACTATTTCTTAGTTGTCCACATATTATAGTAACACCATTCACAATGATATCACAATAATTTTTTTTTATTAAAATTCATATCCATTCTTGGCCAAAAGGCCTATAGAAATTATATTCAATAAAAATGATGGATAAAAGTGACAATCACTCAAAATGACAACTTTTGATTTGAATACAAGCTCAATAATTTCTAAAGCAGAACTGGAACAGATCTTCTATCTCTAACATTTAGGAATCGTTCGCCGTCTTCAAATCTCCTACTGATCTGAAGTCCCTATAATGAATTACACATCTTAATAGAACTTTCAATATCCAATACCTAGATCATAGTATCACAAATTAGAGAAGTTATAAAGTGTTATCATATAATTATCTTGACCGACAATCGCTTGCTACTTTCTTTTATTAGGCCTATTCGGATCAAGGGAAGCTATATATTGAGGATAATTCTTCTTCCAATGATCCAGCTTCTTATAGTAAAAGCATTCTACCTAACTTTGATCAACCTTGGACTACTTGGTCTGATTGGGCTTAGACATCCTAGCACGCTGCACCTTCTTCTTATTTTTCTTCTTCCCTTTCTTAAAGAGATAATGCCCAAAAGAGGAACCACCCACCACATTCATCAGCTCCTTTTGGAGCTGATGATCCTTCTCAAAGGTTTACAGTAACCATAGCAAATCATGGTAGTTTATTGTAGGCTTAGTCATTCTATAATGACTAAGAAAGAGTAGGTAGGCTTAGGCAAAGAATTTAGAATCGCATCTTTTTCTAGCTGCTCATGCAAGCAAAATTCGAGTTTGCTCAGACACTCAATCTGCTCAATCATGTACAGTATATGATCAGTAACCAATACCCCTCCCTCATCTAGATGTTGAAGATAGCACAAGATATTTTGTACCTCTCAACATTATCAGGGGTGCCGAAGGACTCATTCAATACTTGAAGTATATCCTCTGGTTGAGCATCCTCAAATTTGTGACTGAACTCATCGTTCATAGCCACCCGCATGATGCAATGCACAGTGGTTTAGTTATTGAGCCACTTCTGGTAAGTGTCTTAGATCGCACCACGAGCATTCGCAGCGAGCTCCTCAGGTGTCGGATTTATAAGAACATACAAGATCTACTCGTGCTCTAGAATAATCTTAAATTTTCGATACCAGCTATCAAAATTAAATCCCATGAGTTTGTCACTGTTCAACAGTGAGCGGAGCGATAAAATACTAGCCATAACTGAAAAGAAAAATATAAGACCTATTAGTATATAAATTTTTTAATCCTAAAGACTTGGACTTCAGTCTAAAAGTTTTCTCACTATTTTATATGAATTGATAGCCTCTATCTCCAATATGAAAAATTACTTTAATTTCTTAGTAGGTACTAAAATCTGCATAGACTGCACATAGGTCCAAGTGTGGCTCGACCAACTCTTGTGCATCTATGGATAGGTTCTTAACCAATTATTTTTTCAAACAATTTTTAGTATTAATTTTGCCCCAGACACCTCTTTCGTAGGCGTGTGGCGCCTCCACTGAAAGTCCTGATTAGGTCCAACCATTAACACGATCATACTCAGTACATCTAACTAACAAATGATTAGGCCTGAGTGTGGCTCGGCCAATCTGACCACCTATTAAAAAGTCATAACTGAGTCATCATATTATGAATGATAATTTTAATAGCAGATAAGTACCAAACGTATGGCGCCTCCAATGATTATCTAGACTATTGGATCGATTATCATCTACCTTAATGGAGGGCTATGATCTAGTTATTCCCATAACTATATTATTTTAAGGATCTAATCATTTAAAAAATTTATTTATTTATTTTAGAATGAAGAAAAGAGATCAACCAACAATCAACTACCCTCCTACTGACTTCATCAAGTCTTTGAAGATGACTAGAGACTAAGCTAATTCAAGAGCACCTAAATCAGTCATACTAATTAATCTTAATGATATGGGTCAACTCGAATCACTAAGCAACCTAATCAAAATATAATATAGCAAGTTGGCCGGATAAGTGAGATCGATGGAAGGGTAGCCAATGCTAGCCTTGGACATCTTTTGGTCAGGTAAGCACGCAGCCAATTAGAAACTATCGGTCAGAACTGTTGGACTTATCTTAGACACCAACTGATTAATTAGTTTTGATTTGATTTGCTTAACGACTCAGACTCGATCACTGAGTCACAATCAAGTCCATTTGATAAATCAAAATAATGGACTTGATCAACTACAACTATTGAGATTTGATCAAGAGAAGATTTAACCTAATCTGAATCAACTTTTAATTTGATTTGATCAACTACTTAGTTTAGTCTATTATCTATTTGATTTCTACCCTAGGTCTAACCCAGTTAAAGGATCTGATTCAAGCTAACCCATAGCCCCATGTTTTACACAATGTCATTAGATCTTCAATTCATAATTCTAGATCTAAACATTCAACCCTTAATTCTCAATTAAGTATAGAATCAACATGAATTTTGGTTGATAATTGATTAATAATTGAAATATTTTCAAATGCAAATTATTTTACATTAAATTTTATATAAAATAATTATATTCAAAAATTTGAGTCGACTCACCTTGGACTGAGTCGACTCGACTCTGAGATAGAGCCAGCTCAACTGTAATGAACAGAAACTATTTTCTCAGCTTGCACAAATGAGTCAGCTCATCTGGGAGGTGAGTCAACTCATCAGGGTCTCAAGTTGACTCGAACCAAAATCGAGTTGACTCGTCAGGTGAGTTAGCAACACATTGCAAAATTTCAAATCAGATTATTTTGCATAAATAGCAATAAAATCATTCATAAATCTATTTTAGATCTAATCTAAACTTATTTATGATTTTAGATTTTATTTATAATGATTAAAATAATTTTAAAAAAAAATTATCGCTATTCTTCTTTATTAGATATGCTTACAGCGACATCTTTACACGTCATAAAAGAATCCATCAATTAGATAAGAGAGAGACTTTAATTCCTACTTCCTTTTATGACTGGACGGCCATGATAATTAACTCAATCTAAGTACTAGGCTATTAAGACATCTAATCTAACATATCACATATGAAATAGATTATATTTCAAATCTATATGCATATATATTTATGTCAAAATGAACCTAAGCTCTGATACCACTGAAGAAAAATAGCAAACGATTTTATACACACATTTCAATTTTTTTTGAAATAAATTATAGTACAAAATACTTAGATTAATCTTATTAATTTATCATTCATAAGATTAGATCTAAAAATCAGCCTATACTAGGATCTATAACATGATATAATGCATATATGAAATCTGAAATAAAAAAATCAGCTAGCATGGATCATATCAATGCAACAGTAGATCATTTCTGACCTCTCGCGCCAAGTAGGATGCCCACCCCAAGACCTCATGCCCACACAAGCCTCACAGTGATTCTCAATTTTTTTTCACTAATTTTTGTTGTAATCCAGGTGTTGTGCCCAAGGCCCAGGGGACCAAGGCTAAGACCAAGGTCCATCATTTATGAGGGCTTCATGGAGGCTCTAGGGCTAGTTAGGCCCTAGGTTGAAAGGCTGTGGGCCTTTCGGATTTTTGAGGTCTAGGTTATGTGGGCCTCAAGGGACCAACTCTTTATGGACCAGGTCTGGGCCTAGGATAGGTGAGATTAGGTCAAGTTATGGGTGTACATGGGCTTGGATTAACCTAATCTTTCATAGAGTTGGTCAAGGGAGTTTTGGGTTTGGGTCACTTGACCCTGTGTTTATATATACATGTACTTGTATAGATTTGATTAAGCCAAGAAATACAGATACTCTTTCTCCCAAGTCTCTCTCTCTCTTCTCCCTCTCTCTCCAGCTACTCTCCATGCCCCAGGAGCAAGAAACCCTAGGGTTTCTTGCCGCCAGGTCCCAAAAAGGCAGGAGAAGCAAGAGGAGGCACTAGCCCCCTCCCCCTTTGTGCCACCAACTCTCTCTCCTCTCTCTCTCTTGCAGCCATCCAAACATCAGGTTCAGGATCTGAAATCTCTTGCGAAGAGGTTGATACAAGTCCCTCTCAGATCTAGAGTTGATCTGAGGTCGTTTGAGGCACGGGTGAGATCTCCATCAACAGATCTACAGGAAAGGCTGCAGCAGGACAGATCTGCAAGGTCTGTCTCCATCTACCTTCTTTCCTATCTAGAACACCCCAATTTGATATCTATAAATTGAAAGATCTTGTTCCAGGCTTGATCTAGTTGGGTACCAGATCTTGAATTTTTTAGAGATGATTTCAGAGGTATTCTTCATCTGGAACGAAAGGCTGACGAAGAAGACATCAACCAGGCTGATTTCGTAAAGGGCCTTTGATCGAGTCCAGAAGTCTCCAGATTTGTTCGTTGCTAGTTCCACTGCACCCAAGGTCCATGGGAGGAGCCAGGATCGTGCTCCAACAATTTCTTCATCATTTTGTCGCACAAAATGAAGCTCTTCTTAAGGTTGGCATAAGGATTAGATAGGATAAGATAAGGATTAGTTATGGGTTAGTTTTAGTTCAAATTCAAACTCTTTTTGAATTTAAACTTAAACCACTTAATTCTTATCCAAAGGAGGTGACAAAGAGAGCTTTGGCATGGTGTTTCTCTCATGCAAAATTAGATCTAATGATGAGAAATGGCATGGTGATGGGATGAGACGCAAGGGAAGAGTCCAATTAAATTTGGAATATAGGCTCTTCTAACTTGGTCCTCATCCAAATCAAATTAGGTTACACCCAATTAGATAACTGAACCTAATCTAATTAGACACCAAATAAACTCAATTAAATCTTAATCTAATTAAAAATTAATCGAGCTCAAGTCCTGATCAAATCAGGAATCAATCTTTTTTAGCGATTAGGTCATCTTATAACTTAATTGGGTTAAACCTAATCGAATCCAATTCAACTAGATTTGATCCAAATCTCATTGCTCAATCAAATTGAGATAATTCATAATCTAATTGCTAATTAATCTTTCTATAATTTAATAATCATTTTATCATAATTTTTATATAAGATTAATCATCAATCATATTAACGACTATATCCTTGAACGATTCATAATCGTTGATCAGCGATCAAATCAAACAAAAAATTTCTATTGTGTGTGACCTCATAGGTTCAAAGATAAGTCATAGCATAAAAATAAATTTTTATACTAATCAAACTAATCATCTAGCAATGATATCCAACATCCGAATAGGCCGAATAGTCATAAAGCAACATTCAAAAACCTCTAGCATATGGTTACCATATAATTTATCCCTTTGACCCTCAATACTCAGGATGGCTTCAGAGTTAAACTGTCAACTCTTAATCAGTACATCCAATTTGTGTCTTAATTTTATAAATCCAATGACTTCTCACAAAGATTATCCTGACTAAGATTTTATTAAATTGAAATACAATGTAGCACTATTTTCTAAATCAAGAGCGGTCAATCCCATCTTGACTCACACACAAACTTCGCAAGTACTTGACTATACCTAGAAACTTTCCATCATTGAATTAGAAATTCAGATAGTTCGACACCAAAGCACAGTGAGTTGTTTGTAAGTCATCGTGGTGATCTCAGATCAGAGGGATACTTATATCCATATCCTTCGTGAGCTACTCTTGATAGTAGAGTACTCTGCAGTTTAGTCATGTTCCATACAAATGTACTCCTACGTTTCACCTACATACCATATCAGTATCTCTATACTTCTCGGTTATGAAGACAACCAATCTATATGGCATACAATGATCATTACTTGATAAATATTATCATCCTAATAATAACGTATCATTTGATCATGAACAAGTTTAAGAACTACACAGTAAATCTTTTTTTATCGATTAAGAGTAGTTCTAAGAATTTTATCATAATATAGAAGTTCAATAATAAAGATGCAAAAATTTATGATGAAACTGTCAAATAATTTTTATTAATTTATAGTTCATATATAATTTATAAAGAGTGCAATCATTTACAGATAGACGATTAGCTTTACGACACATTTTTCAATAATGACAACCCATGTGGATAAATGTAACTTATTATTATGGTCACATTTATAATATCATTCCACATTGGATTAAATGACACAAGCTACACCATATAATAGATCTAGCACAACTATTATCTTAATAGTCTCAAATTGAAAACTAACTTTAGTGTCAAATCATGAATGACATGATTTATAAATGACTGTTTAACTTCAACCAAAGCCCTCATCTATCATTGACACCATTATTGCTACCATCATTATTATTCCTGCTACTATAATGTATCATCATGATTGCTAGCACTATTGTAACCATCATAATTACAACCTTATTACCATCATCATGTTGCTACAACTAAAATTTGAAAAATTTATAAATTTTATTCAAAAACATTCACTATATATAATATATTTATGATGATTATATTTTTTAAAATAAAAAATAAAGCTGATATATGTTAGATAGCGGTGGTTTCGTACGTGTAGTTTAAAATTTTTTTATAAAATAGTTTTATGTGCACTGAAAGTAAATTAAATTAAAACTCTTTTAATTTAAATCATGTACCAGATCAGATCTAAAAATCATGCTTAGAATCTTGATATTAACATGTTACCAAAATCTGAAATCAAAATAAAAGGTTAGTAATAAAAATTGGAGATCTGATCTCCATACTTTCGGATCTTGTGGATGTTTAGAATTCTAGTCGTAGCCATGAAAGCATTTGGCTTCTGCTAGTATCCACATGGAGATATCTGCTTGAAGCATCAAGGCCACTAGTATGCTAGCACCTTGTAGGTCTTGCTCCTCAATTTTAGATTTGGGTCTCCTCTTCTAGATCTCAAAGAAGATGAACGTTGCGCGAACCCTTTTGCGCAGATCTGATGGGATCTGAACCGAACCACCAAGAAGAGAAGAAGAACCTTTCTTGTCCTCTTCTCTTTTTTCTCAAATCTCTCTCTAGATCTCAAATTATATCTGAGATCAAGTGGAGCATTGGATGTGAAAAGGGAAGGAGGCATTGATGATGAGATAGGAGGTGGCAAGGAAGAGAACCATCCTTAAAACTCACGCACACACACTGTTGCCCAGCTATGCAACCCAAGAGGGGGGGGTGAATTGGGTTTCTAAAAATTTTGAACTTAACTAATGACTTATAAAACATATTCGTCAATAGCTAAATGAATGAGGAGAATAAACTTAATTCAAGACTAATTGCCAAAAGCAAGAATGCAAGGAAATAATGAAGAGTTAAAGAGAAGCAATTATGCACACCACAAACAAAAAGATTTATAGTGGTTCGGTGCCAACCTTGCACCTACATCCACTCCCCAAGCTCCTACTTGGGAATTCCAATCCACTAATCTTATATTCAACCCGAATACAAACGTTGGAAACTCTGACTCTAGCTATTTCAAGCTAGACCACTTGTTTCTCGGGTACAAGCCAACCCAATACACTCCGATTCTAGGTTCGGATCAACCTTCCCTTGTTTTGGAACCCCTCTAAAATAAAAACAATCACTCAAACTGAGTAAAATAATTTATAGCACAAATAAGTACAAGAAAAGCTCCTTTAATGAGCGAATATAACTTTAAATACACTTTACTCAAGAGAAGAAGACCCTTTTTGGATTTCCTCAAAGTGGTTGGAGACTTGAATGTGCACTTGAGGAGTTGGTGAGCTTGGTTTAAAGGCTTCTTCAAAGCTTTGAATGAACTCTTGATAAGGGCTGAAAAGTTGGCTTGAAAAATCCTTTTTCAAATTCTCTCTTTTGAGTGCTCTTGAATGCTCTCTTGAATGCTCTTTAAATCTCTTTCAATCTCTTTTCAATCTCTTTTCAATCTCCTTTTCAATCTCCTTTCAATCTCCTACTTGTTTTCCACCTTTTGGATCCTTTTATAGCTTTAAGAAATAGAGGAAAATATTCTAGGCTGAAAAAGAACCGTTAGACCACATTAAATGAGCATTAAAAGTATTTAAAACGGGTTAAAAACTAGCCGTTGCGGAGAAATCCCGTCACAGGGGTCGACTCATGGGTCGACTCATGCCTGGGGGTCGACTCATGGGTCGACCTCTGTGGAAAAATATCAAAAAATAAGGTTCTGTGATTTTTGGCCTAAAAACTGCAGGGGTCGACTCATGGGTCAACTCACAGGTTATGCCAGGCCAAAAAATCAGCGTGCCAAACAGCTCATGTGCCATGAGTTGACTCACGGGTCGACTCATGAATTTCAAACATGCATAACTTTTAAAATACAAGTCCAAAAATAATGAAATTTTCACCAATGGATCACAAATCTTTTATTCTATCATTTGATACTTTCAAATCAGGGTTTTGATAAAATTATGATTTTACCCCTGAAAAGCAAAACATCTTTTTTTTTTTAAATATAAATTATTAGTACCCCTTCAACTGCTTTGTAATCATCAAAATCAATCTAGGGAACAACAATCTCCCCCTTTTTGATGATGACAAAATACTTGAACAAAAGCATCCATGTGAATCATGAATTTCAAAAGAATGCATTATAAGTAGTTTGAAGATAAAAAGAAGATTTATTACCAACTTATAAGTGCATTGCTTGAGAAGAAGATTGATTTTTTTGGTATGTGATACAAGTGCTCATTTGCATAGATAGTTTGCCCATTGCTTAATGATTTGAAAATTTGCTCATTTGATTATGTGATTTTGGTATTAGAGTAAAAAAATTGTTTTTGTTATCAGAGCAAGTTGTATCTTGAAAATTTGCTCATTCTCATTTGATTATTTAGTTTTAGTATCAGAACAAAAATAATTAAGTGTACCAATGCATATCTAAGAATTAATTTGTAAAATATATCAGAGCATGTCAAATTTAAGATGTATCAGAGCAAGTTAAATTTTAAAGCATATCAGAGCATGTTTAAAGAGTAATTTTAATGGTTGCTCATTTGCATTGTACTTAGCAATTTTCTCATTATATTTTTAAGTCATTTAATAATTTTACTTTTGATATTGTTCTTTAATTCATTCATTTTATTTTCAAGTCTTTTAATAAATTATAATTTTACTTTTGATATGTTTCTTTTTTTTTAATTTCTAATAATTTATAATTTTGCTTTTGATGTGTTTCTTTTTCTTTAATTTCTCCCCCTTTTTGACATCAGCAAACATTGTTAACTCTCCCTCTTTTTCTGAATACGTTTTCTCTTTAGTGTTTCTTCAAACTTCTTGTGCTAATCATTAATGTTTGCTCCCCCTGAATACAGCAATCATTTCAAAGAGAAGATATATAATCAAGAGATGATAGACACCATTTCAAAGAGTAGATATATAATTAAAAGATGATTAAAATCATAGTTGTTTCAATACATATTTCATAACATAAAAGTCAGCTAGCTAATGTCATTACATGGCCCAAAATACAGATCCTAGAAAGAACAAGAGACTAACACCTAGGATCTAGTAAAGCTCATGACTAGATGGATCGGAGTCATCAGAGATAGGGTGAGGAGATGATGGATCTCGACCAAGAGTACGTCCTCTACCCCGTCTGCCTCTGCCATGAGTGGAGGTGCTGGCACGAGCAGGTGAGCGAGATGAACTAGGAGGCTGAGAACATTGAGAGGCCAAGGACTGGACTAAAAGAGTGAGTCTAATGGAATCAAGAATGTTCAGTGCTTTCGAAACAGACTGAAGCAGAGCAGTGAACTGAGTAGATGCATGCTCACTCGAGCCTCTGATCTCTCTCCTCAATAACTCATAACCACTCTCCAATGCACCTCTGAGCCTGCCAGCCTCTGCAGTAAGGTCTGTGACCTCAATAGTGCTCTCCTGTGGCTGAGGATGGGCCAAAGCTAAGACTTGCCCCTGCAAGTCAAGAACTCTCCCAGTCAATCTCAAAATACTGTCCTCGACCTGCTGAATCCGAATAGACTGATCTGAGATCAACTGAAATACAGTGAAGATATGGGGGATCAAGGTCTGATAAAATGAATCTAATGAAGTGGATCCCGGTGCAAATGTAGAAGTGCTCCACTGCCGAGAAAGCAAGGAAGCCACACGCTGAGAAATCTGCTCGATCTGATCATCAGCCAATCTGAACTCTGAAGGAGGTGCTCTGCTGTCTGGCTGCTGAACTGGTGTGAACCTCCTGGTGAACTCTGAAGGGACAGCCTCTGGATCTGAAACAAACTGGATATCTGGAGATGCTGCCCTGAAGTCATGGAGAGGAGATAAGGGACCTTCTTCTTCAGCTCTGTCCTCAGCTCTGTCCTCAGCTCTCTCCTCAGAACCCTTGATCCAACCACCATCAGTCTTAGTGAATCCCATACGGTGCAGAGTGTGTTGGTTGATGGTGTCTGCGTGAGAAAGCTTAGCAGATGCCTCCCCCTCAAAACTGACTCCAAACCTCCTGAAAACTAGTGTGAGAGCCATACCAAAAGGCAGATGTGCCTTGGATCTGTTCAATGTCTCTCTCATGGCCTCAATCATTAAAGCAGGAAGGTTTAATGGGGTTTGGGTGATCACATGAAATATTATACAAATATCTCTGTCAGAAAGGAGGTCATGCCTACCACTCCTAGGGAAGAAAAGCTTTGTCACTAATTGATGTAAGATTCTCATTTCAATTGACAAAATTTTGGCTTCCAATTTATTCAAACTTCCCGAGTAGGTTCCTCCTAGAATTACATTGATCCCCTCTTCCTTCACTGGGAGTTCCATGTAAGAATATCCCTCACTGGGCAAATGTAGTATCTCTCCCAAAATAATAGGATCCAGACAGATATCAACTTCCTTAACTGTAGAAGTTACTGTTCCATTGCCATAATGTAGATTTTGATAAAATTCTCTAACCAAGTCTACAAAAGTAACTTCCTTGAGAGAGCAGTAAAAACCCCAACCCTGGTTTTTTATCTTTGTTCCAAAGGTGAAACCTTCTTTTTCAAAGAATCTAAAATCCACATTCTTGCCGGTTTCAACCTTCCTATCAGATAAAGGGATTTTGCTAGGGCTAAGGGGAGTCTGAGAGGGACCTTGAGCAGACACTGAAGCCGGAATGGGAGCAGTGGAGGATTGAGCAGCTTGCCTTTTTCTGTGGATGCTTTCTTCCAGCTCATGGACTGATTTTCTTCTTTGAGGGAGCTTCATCTTTGGAGCCATTCTCACCACAAGAGCAGGCAGGGAGACTCGGAGGATCAAATGGATGAGTAGAAAGAGGGTTACAAGAGGTTGGAAAGGGATTTTGGCAGAGAGAAGAGACGGTTTTGAGAAGAACGGTGGAGGCTAGGGCACGCTCCAACCGCTTCAATCAAAGGAGAAAGATGCGAAAATCTCCTTTCTCAGGCGGTGATTTGAGGTGGAGAGGAGAAGGGAGAATGTTCTTGAGCTAAATCCTTAGTTTTGGAGAGAATGAGGATGAGAACGACGAGTGTTGGAGGGAGGAAGACGAAGAAGAATAGAGGGTCGGCTCATGAACAGGTTTTAAGATAAAATGGAATGAGCCCGTGGGATGTTGGCCGAAAATTACAAGTTTGTCAATGGGTCGACCCTAGGGGGTCGACTCATGAATCACAAAAATTCAGAAAAAAATATGAATAAATTTTGAAAAAAATTAAAATTTTGGGAGAAGGAATTTTGCTCAATGACAGGTTGTGAGAATGATAATCTTGAGCTTTTAGGACCAAGAGAGATGATGAAAATTGAGCTCTAAGAAATTTTGACATTGATTTCTTGAAATTGGAGAAACATTTAGGCAAAAGGATCAAGAATTCCTAGATTTCTCCTAATTTCACAGAATCTATCCTCACTAAGGGCCTTTGTAAAGATATCAGCTAATTGATTTTCAGTGCAAACATATTCAAGAATTATATTTTTATTTTGAACATGTTCTCTTATAAAATGATGTCTTATTTCAATATGTTTAGACTTTGAATGTTGAATTAGATTTTTAGATAGATTTATGGCACTTGTGTTGTCACATCTTATTGGTGTTTCATTAAGTTTGATACCAAAGTCTTTGAGTTGTTGCTTAATCCACAAGATTTGAGCACAACAACTTCCGGCTGCAATGTATTCAGCCTCAGCCGTAGACAGTGCTACCGAATTTTATTTCTTGCTAAACCAGGAGATTAGGTTAACTCCAAGAAATTGGCAAGTTCCACTAGTGCTCTTTCTATCTAATCTACATCCAGCAAAATCAGCATCTGAATATCCTAATAAATCAATTAGTGAGTCCTTAGAGTACCATAATCCTAGAGTTTGAGTACCATTTAAATATCTAAGGATTCTTTTAACAGCATTCAAGTGAGACTCTTTAGGATTAGATTGATATCTAGCACACAAACAAATACTAAACATGATATCAGGCCTACTTGCAGTTAAATATAATAGAGAGCCAATCATACCTCTATAATATTTTAAGTCTACACATTTACCTTCTTCATCCTTGTCAAGCTTACATGAGGGGCTCATGGGTGTGCCAATTGGTTTGGAGTTCTTCATTCCAAATCTTTTGAGTAGTTCCTTGGTGTACTTGCTTTGGATGATGGAGATTCCTTCTTTTATTTGTTTGATTTGGAGTCCGAGGAAGAAAGTAAGTTCTCCCATCATGCTCATCTCGAACTCCCCCTGCATGAGCTTAGCAAAGTCTTGACAAAGAGATTCATTAGTAGACTCAAAAATTATGTCATCAACATAAATTTGTATAACTAACATATCATTTTGATTTCTTTTAATAAAGAGGGTTATGTCTACATTACCTCTTGAAAAACCATTATTTAGTAAAAATTTGCTTAGCCTATCATACCAAGCCCTAGGTGCTTGTTTTAATCCATATAGAGCTTTATTTAATTTAAAAACATGATTAGGAAAAGCATGATTTTCAAATCCCAGGGGTTGTTCTACATAGACTTCTTCAGCAATATATCCATTTAAAAATGCACTTTTGACATCCATTTGAAATAATTTGAATTTCATAAAGCAAGCATATGCAAGTAGAAGTCTAATGGCTTCTAATCTAGCAACAGGTGTAAAGGTCTCATCAAGATCAATTCCTTCTTCTTGATTATAACCTTTAGCAACCAATCTTGCTTTATTTCTTACTACATTACCATGTTCATCTAATTTGTTCCTAAAGACCCATTTTGTGCCAATTATAGAATAATTTTTAGGTCTTGATACTAAAGTCCATACATTATTTCTTTCAAATTGATTAAGTTCCTCTTGCATTGCATTAATCCAATTATGATCATTTTCAGCTTCTTCAATAGTCTTTGGTTCAAGATGAGATACAAAAGCATAATGATTAAATACATCTCTAAGTGAAGAACGAGTTTTTACCCCATACATAGGATCACCAATAATTAACTCCTTAGGGTGATTGTGAACATACCTCCATTCCTTGGTAGGTCATTTGTACCTTGAGGTTGTTCTTGAATTTCTTCACCTCTCTCATCTTGTTTGTCTTCTTGTTCCTCGTTCTCTTAAGTTGTTGAATCTTTCAGAGTGATCTCCTTCATTCCTTCTATTAGAGGATCTGCATCATCAACACCCTTATTCTTCCTTGAAGGAAGATCGTTAGATTCAACAAAAACAACATGTATGGTCTCCTCTACTACTAAAGTTCTTTTGTTAAAAACTCTAAAAGCTTTACTAGTGGAGGAGTAACCAAGAAAGATCGCTTCATCTGATTTTGCATCAAATTTACCAAGTCTTTCTTTGCCATTATTTAGTACAAAACATCGGCAATCAAAAACATGAAAATATGCAATATTCGGTTTTCTTTCTTTCCAAAGTTCATAGGGGGTTTTCTTTAAAATTTATCTAATCAAAGCACGATTTAAAATGTAACATGCTGTGTTAATTGCTTCCGTCCAAAAATATCTTGGAAGGTTTCTTTCACAAAGCATGGTACGGGCCATTTCTTCTAAGGTTCTGTTTTTCCTTTCAACTACCCCATTTTGTTGGGGTGTCCTAGGAGCAGAGAAGTTATGGCCAATTCCATTTTCATCACAAAAGTTTTCAAAGTCTTGATTTTCAAATTCAGTTCCATGATCGCTTCGAATATTTTGAATTGAAAATCCTTTTTCATTAGTGACCTTTCGGTAAAATTTAGTGAAAATATGAAAAGTTTCATCTTTGTGTGCTAAAAAGAAAATCCAAGTAAAATGAGAGTAATCATCTATAATTACAAAACCATATCATTTTCCTCCTAGACTAGTGATTCTAGTTGGTCCAAATAAGTCCATATGCAAAAGCTCTAAAGGTCTAGAAGTTGAAACAATATTTTTGGATTTAAATAAAACTCTTGTTTGTTTACCTAGTTGGCATGCATCACAAATTCTATCTTTTTCAAAATTCAGTTTAGGCAAGCCAAGAACTAATTCTTTCTTAATTAATTTTGAAAGAGAATGCATGCTAATGTGTGCAAGTCTACGATGCCAAAGCCAACTAGTCTCATTAACTTTAGCATTCAAGGATACTAGGCATTGCATGTTTATTTTGGCTAAATCATTTAAATCTACCATATAAATATTGCCATGTCTATGTCTAATAAATTTAATGCCATCGTTAATAGGACTAGTTACAATGCAAATAGATGATTCAAAAATAACTTTATATCCTTTATCACAAAATTGACTAATGCTTAGTAAATTATGCTTTAAACCATTAACTAACAAAATATTTTCAATGTATTTGGAGGGAGTGATACCAATGTTACCTATACCGATGATCTTTTCTTTGCCATTATCTCCAAAGGTGACCATCCCTCCATCCTTAGCATCAAGCGTGATGAATTGTGATTCATCACCAGTCATGTGTCTCGAGCATCCACTGTCAAGATATCATTTTCTGTTTCCTCCTTGGGATGCTAGACACACCTGTAAGCAAAAGTCAAGTTTTTGTCTTAGGTACCCAAGCTTTCTTGGGTCTTTTTTGGTTAGTCATAATGGTTCCTTTTGGAACCCATATTTTCTTTATAGTTGATTTTGCAAATTTGTTAGAGAAGCAAGTGTATGATTTATGTCCTACTATACCACATTTGAAATAAGTAATATTGGTAGACTTGTTACTTAAAGAGTTTACATAAATATTTTTCAGATATTTTTGTTTCTTCAAGGGGTTATAGCCAAGTCCAGCCTTATCATATACGGCTTTTTGATTATCAAGAATCATATTGAGTTTATTTAAACTCAAGGTGAACTTTTCTACTATTGGTTTCAGCTTGGCAATTTCATTCTTTAAGCTTTGATTTTTTTGAAGCAAGGTGGATTTTTCAATTGAAAAGTTTTCAGCTTGTTTCAATAAAGATTGATTTTTCAATTTTAGCTCTTTGTTCTTCATCCCTAGTTTCTTTAATTCATCAACTAAATCATAGAATGCTTCATGTAATTCCTCAAATGTAAAGTCACTAGGGGTTTCGAAAATTACCTCATTTTCGTGTGCCATAAGGCACAGGTTGGCTTGTTCGGTTGAGGTTTCCTCATCAGAGCTTGAGTCATCACTCGCACTCCATGTGGCCATCATGGCCTTCTTCTTGAACTTCTTGGGACCTTTCTTCAGTTGTGGACATTCGGATTTGAAGTGTCCCGGCTTCTTGCACTCGTAGCAGATAAGGGGTTGGTCTTTCTCTTTTTCTTTGCTTTGTTCTCCTTTTGTAAATGGCCTCTTCCTCATCCCCTGTTTCCTTTTTCTCAAAAATTTCTTGAATCTTCGGGTGATGAGTGCCATCTCTTCATCTTGTTCTTCATCTTCAGTGTCATCAGTTTCTTCATCTGGTGGAGCTGTGGATTTGAGAGCAATGGTTCTTTTCTTTTTGACTTCTTCTTCTTGATGTTGCTTCATGCTTAGCTCATGAGTCATCAAAGATCCAAGAAGCTCTTCTAGAGGTAGAGTGTTCAAGTCCTTGGCTTCTTGGATGGCAGTCACTTTGGCTTCCCAAGTTCTTGGTAAGGACCTGAGAATCTTTTTACAAGCTCACTGTTAGTATAAGACTTACCAAGACTCTTTAAACCATTAATAATATCAGTAAAGCGAGTAAACATTTCAGTAATGGACTCATCATGCTCCATTTTAAACAATTCATATTTATGCACAAGCATGTTTATTTTAGACTCTTTTACTTGATTGGTTCCCTCATGTGTTACTTCTAACCTATCCCATATTTCTTTAGCAGATGAGCAAGTAGAAATGCGATTAAATTCGTTTGCATCAAGAGCACAATAAAGAACATTCATTGCTTTAGCATTTAATTGGGCCATCTTCTTATCAACCTCATCCCATTCTTTCTCGGGTTTGGTTGATTCCTCACCATCTATAATTTTAGTGGGTGTGTGAGGACTGTTCACTATGATACTCCACATATCATAGTCGAGTGCTTGTATGAATATTTTCATCCGAGCTTTCCAATAGGTGTAATTAGACCCATTGAAAAGTGGAGGTCGGTTGGTGGATTGCCCCTCGGCTAGAGAAGTACCGACGTAGGTTGCCATAGATCTTTAGCTCTTTGATTGTTTAGATCAAAGAAGGGCTAGAGCACCGGGCTCTGATACCACTTGTTTCCCAGCTATGCAACCCAAGTGGGGGGGTGAATTGGGTTTCTAAAAATTTTGAACTTAACTAATGACTTATGAAAAATGTTCGTCAATAGCTAAATGAATGAGGAGAATAAACTTAATTCAAGACTAATTGCCAAAAGCAAGAATGCAAGGAAATAATGAAGAGTTAAAGAGAAGCAATTATGCACACCACAAACAAAAGGATTTATAGTGGTTCGGTGCCAACCTTGTACCTACATCCACTCCCCAAGCTCCTACTTGGGAATTCCAATCCACTAATCTTGTATTCAACCCGAATACAAACGTCGGAAACTCCGACTCTAGCTATTCCAAGCTAGACCACTTATTTTTTGGGTACAAGCCAACCCAATACACTCTGATTCTATGTTCGGATCAACCTTCCCTTATTTTGGAACCCCTCCAAAACAAAAACAATCATTCAAACTGAGTAAAACAATTTATAGCACAAATAAGTACAAGAAAAGCTCCTTTAATGAGCGAATATAACTTTAAATACACTTTACTCAAGAGAAGAAGATCCTTTTTGGATTTTCTCAAAGTGGTTGGAGACTTGAATGTGCACTTGAGGAGTTGGTGAGCTTGGTTTAAAGGCTTCTTCAAAGCTTTGAATGAACTCTTGATAAGGGCTGAAAAGTTGGCTTGAAAAATCTTTTTTCAAATTCTCTCTTTTGAGTGCTCTTGAATGCTCTCTTGAATGCTCTTTAAGTCTCTTTCAATCTCTTTTCAATCTCTTTTCAATCTCCTTTCAATCTCCTTTCAATCTCCTTTCAATCTCCTTTTCAATCTCCTTTCAATCTCCTACTTGTTTCCCACCTTTTGGATCCTTTTATAGCTTTAAGAAATAGAGGAAAATATTCTAGGCTGAAAAAGAGACGTTAGACCACATTAAATGAGCATTAAAAATACTTAAAACGGGTTAAAAACTAGTCGTTGCGGAGAAATCCAGTCACAGGGGTCGACTCATGGGTCGACTCATGCCTGGGGGTCGACTCATGGGTCGACCTCTATGGAAAAATGCCAGAAAATAAGGTTCTGTGATTTTTGGCCTAAAAACTGCAGGGGTCGACTCATACCTTGGGGGTCGACTCATGGGTCGACTCACAGGTTGTGCCAGGCCAAAAAATCAGTGTGCCAAACAGCTCATGTGCCATGAGTTGACTCATGGGTCGACTCATGAATTTCAAACATGCATAACTTTCAAAATACAAGTCCAAAAATAATGAAATTTTTACCAATGGATCACAAATCTTTTGTTCTATCATTTGATACTTTCAAATTAGGGTTTTGGTAAAATTACAATTTTGCCTCTGAAGAGCAAAACGTCTTTTTTTTTTAAAATATAAATTATTAGTACCCCTTCAACTGCTTTGTAATCATCAAAATCAATCTAGGGAACAACACACACTAACCCTCTTCTTATTTTGTTGCACAAAACTTAAGAAGCCCTCACACCTCATCAGATAAGAATCCATCCAAATCTCATTTAAAAGGAAACTTATCTTAGAAAGGTATTTGGGGTGATGAGAAAAATAGCGGCAAGAAAGACATCTCATGATTTCATACCACACATCCCATCTTTTCTTCTGATTTTTATTGCACAAAAAAAAGTAGAATCCTAATCTAATTCCAATGCCTCAATAGATAAGGAATGATCCTAATTTGAATCAAATTAAAAATTAAAAAAACTCCTAGATGAGAGAGACTCCCAGAGAAGTGGGGCGCCAATCTCCTTTCACATGCACGCCAAAAGAAGCAGCGACAAAATCAATCATCCCATCTGATTTTTGATCATCCAAATGAAGAGAAAAGCTCAGAGAACCTAGACTCTAATGGTTAGGTTCAATTTGATTCAAACTGGATCCAAATCGAGCTCAAAACGAGTCCAAATCAAATCGAATTTGAAAGGCTGTTAAACCTAATCTAATTAGGATTGTAATCTAAATCAGATTTGGATAATTAAGCCCAATTAGCATTAAATTAAATAAAATATAATCAAATTAAATTTGATTTAAATTAATTAAAACTTGATCTATAATTTAATCGATCTTGATTAAATTATAATATTTATAATTAAGTTCATGTGCCAACAATTAGCAGTTACTACATCTATAACACTTACAAATTAGCAGTTTTCAAAATTCAAACCATCAATCCAATTGATAATTCAAAAATAATCCAAACTATTGATCAAGTTTTGCTCTTTTAATGTGTGATCTCTTAGATTCTATTCTGTCTGATAGTGAGATATATCGTGATCTCCATCATAGTATTATCGAAACTCTTTTCATTAGGTTAGAACGATTCCAACTCATCCCAACAAGGATCGTTGATCCAAAAATGATCCGAGTGAGTTCTAACGATCCATAAGTAATGCCTAGTAGCATATAGTGGCAATCTAGAAGAATAGAAGAATGAACTCCTAGGTGCAGTTATCGTGTGATACAATCTCTCTATCGTAAGTTCTGACTAGACGGAGGTCATGGAGAACTCATCAAATATCATCGTCAGTCATATGCTAAATTGGCCCAAATCGAGTTCATTTGTAAATTTAGTGAAAATTTTTTTTTAGTATTCAAACTTTCTCTGGCCAGAGACTTTCTGAATACAATTTCACAAATCGTATAGGACTACTCCTTTTTTATCAAGGTTGATAGATTCCATCTAAGTGGATCTTACTCCAAATAGCGATCCTGAACCTACTATAGCCAACATATACAGCAAGGGCCTGAATGGATAGAGACCAAGAAAACATGCAGTCAAACTAAGTAGCCTCACTATGAATAGCCAATACACTACAAGTCAAAGAACTAGTCACACCATTGCAGCATCGAAAAAATCATTGACGAGTGAGTAGGCATTCAAGTGATTTTTTTTGTTAGTCATACTCAGTGTAAGTTATTCTCTAACAACCACCTACACTTTCATCCCAGTATCCCCACACCACAGATTTGAGACTCATCTGTCTGAAAGGAAAGTGATCCATATATCGATCTTAAATAGTTTGATCACTATTCTCCGTGATGATTTTACGATCGGGAGTATTTAAAAATTAACCACTAATGATGTATGTCTCAAATTCTCAATACCTTGAGAATATACAAAATTATCTTTATTAATTTTTAGGATAAATTATGGACACATACAACATGATTGATAATAAAAACTATTCGTCAAGTATAAAAATATGTCCTAGAGAAAGTTATGCATCAGCTAAGATTGGCTTCTAAGACATATATCTAACAAACTCTCACTTGCATTAAAGCCAATCTGCCATATACCTGAGCCCCATCTTCTGAAGATAGACTTTGACCTTTGGTTGGCTCAGTGACTTGGGCCTATCACATCTTATATGGAGTCTACTCTCTGCACCTCTATATATTTTTTACTTAAGATAATTGCATATATCCCTACTCTATGTGCTTGAACTTTTGGTGAGACCTTGGCTCCTTAGCGAGGACTATGGGACATTATCTTTGTAGTATAGTATCATAGCATTCGATGCTATGACATCCAATTTTGCAACTATCATAAGAACCAGAATGGATCTTGCACATCTACAACATATCAGCTTCCATTGGTTGGTTGCTTGGAACCTTTCTAACATATCAAAATAATATAACTCAAGAATACATACTGATGTAGATATTCTACCATCAGCATTAGTGTATCCTCCCACTCTTAGCTGTAACCCTTCTTCAAAAATTAGAAATAACCCCTTAGTGCTTCTCAAGTACTTGGGGATGTTTTCACTACAATCGAATGCTCCCAACTTGCATTCAATAAATATTTGCTCGTGACTCTTACAACAAGATATACTAAGTCAAATACATAGCATGACATACACCTATACCTAAGAGGGTAGCAAACTCCTCTTGAAGATTCTTATGCTGAACCCTTTCAGCACCTCTTCTATGTACTTGTCTGTAAAAACTCAAACATCCTTTTAGATCTATCTCTATAGATCTTCATTCTAGAATACAGGATGCTTGCACTAGATCTTTGATGAGAAAATTCTGTATGCAACCACATTTTAACTGATGTCAGTATAAGACACTTACAGTGACCTTCATGTAACCACATAATTTCTCTTCATTTTTGATGAAATCAAACAATTTGATTACAACATTGAAACGAGTATTCCAACTCCAAGATTTTTGCTTAAATCCATGAATAGATCTTTGCAACATGATCTCTATCACTGAAAGTAAAATCCATAGGCCACTCCATATAGATATCTTCCTTAGACACCCATTTAGGAAGGCTATCTATACTTTCAATTCTCGATGTCGATGTCGAACATCACCTTATTGTAGATTTTGGAATCATCCCTATATTTTCTATCTCCCAGGAGAAATACTTTCTCTAGATCCTCTATAAGAATACAAGTATCTTTCAGAAGGATGGGAGATCCTACTAAATCTATGAGGTAAAGGAGGTACTACATATATTAGCTCATCATAAATAGGTTGTACAGGTCCTATGACTCATTACTCTTCAGAGACTCTCTCTTCGAGTTTATCCTTCCACCATTTTCAAGAAAATAGTATGATTGCTCATGATCATATTGTGAATCACTGGGAAGAAAAAGTGTATCTCAAACTGTTTAGGATGCCCATGAAATGAGCTCTCATAGACCTATCCTATAACTTATCTGCCATGTCATATCTCATACGGTGTGATGGAACCAACTTTAGAGGAAATCTAATTTAAATTTTAAAAATTAAAGTTTGTCTCTAAAGAAACAAAAGTTAAATCAATAATGTTCATGATGGTCTGGACCATATCTTATATAGTGCCATTCCTCCTCATAGATATCTTATTGAGTTGAGGTGTACAAGAAGGATTCTATCATGAAACTATACCATTTTCTTGAGACAACCATGAAATTTTCTATTTAGTATTGCATTCTCAATTTGATCAAAGTACTTTTACAATTTTTTTGATTTATTTCTCTACGTCACATCTGATTTCTTTGAACCTTTCAAGGACTTCAGATTTGTATCTCATACACATACCTATACCATGGCTGATCATCGATAAAGGTAATGAACTAGAGATAACCTTCCTTATTTGGCTCATCAAATGGGCAACATATATCAAATATGTGAAGGAAAAACTGGCTTTTTTCTTGTAGGATCTTCCAGATCTAATGAGATCTGGGGTGAAATATTTCAAAAAAAATTATCTTACTATATTTCAGATCTAAGATCCATTAGATCTAATTTTTACTATCTGATATTAAATCTAAAATTAAATCTAAAATCATGAGGAATAGAGAAATACCTCTAGGATAACTAGATTACCCTGTAGATGATCGCAGCAATGCCCGAGGTTCCAAAATAGCCATGCAGTCATCTGGCCTCTACCGGTATCCACTCAAGCAGGATCTAGATCGCCTTCTCCTCACAAATCTTTGCTCCAAAAATCAGATCTGGATCTGATCTGAAAGATCTTCAAAAGATCTTCTGAAGCTGGAGCAGCAGTTTCTCGACAAATCTCTGCAGCCTTCTAATCAGGAAGCCACCACACCTTGGATAAGCACCAGATGGATGCCCAACCTCTTGGACGTGAAGAGGGGAGGGAGAGGAGTAGAGAGGGCATAGAGAAGTAGAGAGAATTCAGGCTTTTCCTAATTATTGAGTAGAGTCTCTAAACCCTAGGCGCAGACAGGGTTTAAATAGACCTTGCTGCGCCATGCAGTGCCACATCATTCAACCAATCAAAAAATTTCAATTAATTCTGAAAAAATTCTGATTGGTGGAGTGATGTCATCTGAACATATTAGATAAGAATTCCCATAATCTCTCCTACTGTTGGTGCCAATACTGGATAAGCACGGTGAGATTGGCGCCCCACAGTCCAAGTTGATCAAGGGATCAGAGTCCTCATCTCATGGGACTCTATCCTTATCCACTTGGGGCGCACGCCCAATCTGAATATGGCACCCACTTTGAGGTCCAATTTAGCAGGTGGATACTCCATAAAAAATCTCCAATGACCTCTTGCCAAGTGGCCTTCAATCCAAGATCCATGGGTCAACGTTTGACCAATGTCCTAAAATGGAAATGACAGGTGACAGAAATTAGCAGGTGTTGTCTTAAATTTATCTCATGAATTAAGATAAGTACTTTTTGAGCTGGACTAGTTCCAGTTAGACTGAGAAAAACCTTCTCAAAGTTCTCTGAGTGAGTCAAATCATATTTGGCTCAGTCGAGATAGAAAAAATTATACGAGGAGAAAGTTAGGCTCAATCGTGTGCTAGCACGATTTTCTTGAACCTAATTAGATCTAATCCAAATCAATCGAACTGGACTAGCTGAATTGATGACATCCAAACCCTAACTCTTGTTTGTGTGACCCAGTTAGGTTCATTTTCGCATGGTAATGAGATATGTCATGATCTCATCATCGACATCATCAAAACTCCTTTCGATGGACCAGAACTCTTCTGATTCAGATAATTAGAATGATCGATCATCAAGATCATTCTAATTGCTCCCAAAATCCACCAGTGACACCTAGCAGTATATGGTGGCAACCCATTAGAAATAAAGATGAACCTCTCGGTGCAGCTACCTGTGTGATTGAGTTTTTCTATCATGAGTCCCGACTGAATTAGGGTTAAGGTGAACTCGTCAAACCCAATATCAGTCATATGAATCAATCGATCGATTCGAGTCAGATGTGAAATCTCAATAAAAAACTCTTTTCCATTATTTCACTCTGCCATGGCCATGGGTTTAAGGACTTGATCTTTTGATCATCATAGGACTACTCCTCTCATCTACCGAGGTTGATAGATCCCTTCTTGGTGCGATCTGATTCCTACAATGAATATGCTACAGCCAACATACACCTCAGAATTTCAAATGGCTAGGAGATCGAATTATGGTGTAGTCAAACTATAATACACTCAAGGTAAACTATCGATGTATCTCAGGTCAAAGAACTAGACACACAGCTGCAGCATCGAGCTAGTCATTGACGAGAAGATAGACTTCCTTATGACTGCTCGAGGTGGTCACACTCAGTACTCTCGTTCTCAATGAATACCTATACTCTCACTCCGGTGTCTCCACACTGTAGACTCAAGACACATCTATCCTAAGAAAGTGATCATACACCAACCTTCCGGATCGATCACCATCCTCGTGATGATCCTATGGTCAGGAGCTGTTTATGAATTAGTTATGTAAATTCATGCCTTAAATTTTCAACTCTTGAAAATATGAATTAACATTTCTACTAACTCAAAGGATGTATCACAGACATAATGTACATAATGTGATAGTAGAATAATTCTTTTATTTATTTATAGTCAAAATTATAAATTTGCCCTTACATTTGTATAGTAATGTGTCAGCCAATCTGGCATCTAGGGCACACATCTAACAAACTTCCACTTGACCTAATGCCAATTGGCTACATATCTAAGTCCCATCTTCTCAAGGTGGGCTTTGATCTTCTGCTAGCCTAATGGCTGGATCTGCCACATTGTCTGTGGAGTTAGCTCTCTTAACCTCGACATAACCTTTTTCGAGGTAATCACGGATCAGATGGAATCGCCGCTCGATATGCTTGAACTTCTGATGAGACCTTGGCTCCTTAGCTAGGGCTATGATGCCATTATTGTCACGGTAAAGAGGGATGGCATTCGATGACATCACTCCAAGCTCTGCGACAAACTTTTTGTACCAGAATACCTCCTTCGCAGCTTTCGATGCAGCAATATACTCTGCCTCCATGATGGAATCAGCAATCATCATCTGTTTGGAACTCTTCCAGCTAACTGCACCACCATTGCAAATGAACAGACTCCCAGATATCAACTTTCGATCATCTATATCAGACATAAAGTCTGAGTCTGTAAATACCTGAACCTGAAGTTCTCCATTCCCAAAGACTAGAAATATATCCTTAGTCCTTCTCAAGTACTTAAGGATACATTTTATAGAAGTCCAGTGCTCTTCGTCTAGATTCGACTGATATCTACTTGTGACACTCACAGCATGGGCTATATCAGGTCGTGTACATAGCATGGCATACATGAGGCTTCCTATTACCGAAGCATAAGGGATCTTGCTCATGCGTTCAATCTCCTCGGGTGTGCTAGGACACATCTTCTTGGAGAGATGAATGCCATTCTAAAAGGTACTAAACTTTTTTTGGAGTTTTTCATGCTAAACCTTTTTAGCACCTCCTTTATGTACATCTTCTGTGAAAGTTTCAGCATCCTATTTGGTCTATCTCTATAGACCTTAATATCCAGTATAAAGGATGCCTCTCCAAGATCTTTCATAGAAAACTCTTTAGACAACCATATTTTGACTGAGGTCAACATGAAAATATCATTCTCAATTAGGAGGATATCATCTACGTACAATACGAGGAAGACAACTGCGCTCTCACTGACCTTCTTGAACACACATGGTTCCTCCTTGTTCTTGATGAAATCAAACATTTTGATTATATCATTGAAATGAGTATTCCTGCTCCGAGATGCTTGCTTAAGTCCATAAATGGATCTTTGCAGCTTGTAGATCTTGTGATCATCATCACTGGATATAAAATCAAACGGTTGTTCCATATAGATATCTTCCTCAAGATATCCATTTCAGAATGTCGTTTTCACATCCATCTGCCATATTTCATAATTGAAATAGGCTGCAACAGCAAGCAATATGCGAATGGATTTTAGCATGGCTACGGGCGAAAAGGTATCCTGATAGTCAATGCCTTCACGCTGACAATAATCTTTCGCTACGAGCCTAGCCTTGAATGTCTCCACATTCCCATCTGCACCTATCTTTTTCTTGAAGATTCATTTACACCTAATAGGTATAATACCTTCAAGTGGATCTACCAAGGTCCAGACTTGATTTGAGTGCATCGAGTCAATTTTTGATCTCATTGCCTCTAACCATTTCTCGGAGTCAATATCTGATATTGCCTCATCATAGATCTTGGGGTCATCACCATTAGCCCCATTTCCCATGAGAAATATTTTCTCTACTTCCTCTTGTATAGTACCTAAGTACTTTTCAGGAAGATGAAAAACCCTAGTCGATCTATGAGATGGAAGTGGTTATGTTAGGACTGGTTCTAATTGATTGGGTTCCTCAGGTTCTTTAGCTCGTTGCTCTTGGGAGACATTCTCCTTGAGCTTAATTATTCTTTCGATGCCACCATCTTGAATAAACTATTTTTCAAGAAAAATAGCATGTCGATTCACAATCACACTGTGATCTTTTGGAATATAGAAATAGTATCCTAATGACTCTTTAGGATATCCTATGAACCGAGCTCTAAAAGATCTGAACTCTAACTTATCTGCCTGCTGTCTCTTGACATAAGCCAGATAACCTCAAATTCTGAGATGACACAGACTTGGCTTCTTACCATGCCATATCTCATACGGTGTGGTAGGAACGATTTTAGAGAAAATCCTATTCAATACATATATTGCTGTCATGAGACAATGTCCCCAAAGAAACTCAGGGAGGTTTGTGAAGCTCATCATGGAATGGACCATATCTAATAGGGTTCGGTTCCTCCATTCTGAAACCCCATTGAGTTATGGCATTCCAGATGGAGTCCATTGAGAGACTATGCCATTGTCCTTAAGATAGTCTAAAAACTTCCGACTAAGATATTCGCCTCCTCGATCTGATTGAAGAATCTTAATGGACTTTTCTGTTTGTTTTTCTACCTCATGTCTGAATTTTTTGAACTTTTCAAAGGCTTCAGACTTGTGTTTCATTAGAAACACATACCCGTATCTAGATATATCATCAATGAAGATAATGAAGTAGACATAGTTGCCTCTAGCTGACACATCAAATGGGCCACATACATCTGTATGTACTAGGGCAAGTAGGTCTGTGGCCCTTTTCCCATGTCCTGTAAAAGAGAGCTTGATCATTTTGCCTTGAAGGCATAATTTACAAACTGGATATGACTCGAAAGTCAACGGACTCAATAGCCCAAATTTCTCCAATTTGTTAACCCTGTCTTTCGCTATATGACCTAGCCTTAGGTGCCATAGATACCTATCATTTAGACTATCTCTAGGCCTTTTAATTTCTATGGCATTCACATTTTGCTCGATATGAAATACAGATACATTAATATGTAGCTGATAGAGACCATTAATAAGAAAACCATTTGTAACTTTATTATTTTCATAAAATATGTTACAATGGTTCTTATGAAAGCTAATCACATAGCCTTCTTGTGCTAAACATGAAACAGAAATTAAATTCCTACTTACTGTAGGCACATAATAACAATCTCTAAGAACTAAATCTAATCCTAATGGTAATCACAGAGGGTAGGTTCTCACGGTCACAGTAGTAACTCTTGCTCTGTTCCCAATGTGTAGGATCATATCTCCATTCCTCAGCCTCCTGCTCTCCTCAAGACCCTGCATAAAAGTGCACAAATGAGCACTAGAACCAGAGTCAAATATCCAACTGGATGTAGAGGAAATCGTAAGATTAGATTTTATAATGAGCATACCTCCAGATGGACCATCCTTCTTGTTCTTTAGAGTGGCCAGGTACTGAGGACAGTTCTGCTTCCAATGGCCGTCTGAATTGTAGTAGAAATATTTTTTCTTTTCAGCAGCCTTCTTCTTCGGTTCCATCTTCTTCTTCTTCCCATCCACCTTCTGCTTCTTCGCAGACTTCTTCTTCTTTCCAAAAGACTTTCTCTTGGAAGAAGTCTGCTTTACAGTGAGGACTGAGCCTTTTGAACCCTTCAAAGAAAGCTCAGTTGTAACCAATATGTTCATTAAATCAGCCAAGGTACACTGCATCTTATGCATATAAAAATTCATGATAAACTGACCATATGCATCAGTCAAAGACTGAAGGATCACATCAATTTGAAAATCCTTATCTAAGATAACACCGAGCTTCTCAAGCTCCTCAATGTCCTTGATCATTGACAAACAATGATTTTGGACTGACTGCCCATCACGCATTTTAGTCTTAAAAAGTCTTTGGCAGACTTGATACTTGACTATGCGACTTTGTTCACCAAACAACTCTTGTAGGTGAGCCAACATTTGGCGGGTAGTCATAATGTTCTCATGCTGGCACTGCAAGTCATCAGACATGGCACCCAACATGTAGTACCTGGCTTTGTTATCGTCATTCATCCACTTTTTCGGAGACGCTCTCGGTTCAGCAGTCGGACGTGCTGGTATGGCAGGTGGGTCCTAGTCCAAGACATGAGTCAATTTTTCAGAATCCAGAATAATTCTGTAGTTCCTCAACCAGTCTTTGAAATTAGGTCCAGTCAATCTGTGGGTGTCTAGTATTTTGGTCAAGGGGTTGGACGCAGACATATTTTTTATAGAGAGTCAGAAGTTTCTGGTTAGATTTTGTAATCAGACTTAACCAATTTGTTTAGGTATTTTATTTTTAAACAAATTAGGCTCCCACTATTTTCTCAGATCTCTACACTCCCTAAGTAGAGATGTGAAAATCTCCATGATTAGTGATTTCTAATGGGTGGTGCGGTCTCACCGACTAGCTCACCACCTCACCTAACAGTTATTGGTGATGGGTCAACTGATGAGTGGACAACTCTTGTCCAATGATTCTCTAATCATGGTGCACCCAAAATTTTGTCTCTAATTCATGAAGCTCACCGTGCCCGAAATATTGCTCCAATCCTTAGTTAAGTCAGACCCACCATTTGCACGAACTAGATTCCTGATTGGGTCCCTCACCGTATCCGAAATATTGAGCATAACCCATCCTCTAATCCATAGCATCCAATGCCTAATGGACATGGTTGCATCTTTCCGGTGCAACTGAGCCACTATAACCAGCCGAGAACAATCAACCCCGGGAAGGACCCGCACATCCACAATGGTGGAAGACCTTAGACTTAATATTTTCTTAGGAAGATTTGATTTAGGTCTCATTAAACTTGACTTGACATAGTCATAACAACTATGACTAACCTAGTAACATGGGCTAGCTCGAATCGTTAGCCACCTCAAATCAGAATTGAGTCGACACATATGGCCAGGTAAGTGAGACCGATGGAAGGGATATGCCATTAACTTGACGAAAATGCATTCAAGTTGAGTAGCTCCCAATTAAAAATCAGTCGGTCGCATCTGTCCAACTTATCTTAGACACCAAATTATCAAACCAGAACCAATTGGGTTAGCCTACAATCCAAGCTCTAACCACTGAGCTAAATTAGATCTTAACTTGATTGAGTCACATATGAATGTGATTCAATCTTGACCTAGACTTAATCCTATTAGGCTGGTCAATTAATAGCTTTCATGATCCTACCTAACCAACTTTTGATTCGGTTTGATCAACCACCAGACGTAATTGAGCTACTCAAGCCCGAACCCAATTTTATGAAAATGACTTAGATCTGAAATTTTTAATTTTAGACCTAATTTAATTTTAGAAGCTTAATTTATTAATTAAGTCTTGGGTTCATAAATAAAATATGTAAATAAATTCTAGGGTTTCAGAATCTAGGATTTTACAGAAAAGTAAATTTTAGTTTCTGATTAAGGATGAATGCGTAGCACCCCTACACGCCATAAGAACATCCCATTGAATGGGAGGAGAGGGTCTTAAACCCTACTTTGTTCTTCTGACCAGACGACCATGAGGAACACCTTAATCAGAAATATTAATTTAACTACAAAACTAGTTAGATCTAAGTTACATATCACATATATAATTTCAGATCTAACTTATACATGCTTTGCATACATCTTATGTATTAAAATCTGATCTAATTAGCATACTTTCAGATCTGATATATCACATATAACATCTAAAAAATAAAATTTAAATTAAACTATTCAATATGAAATCTATTCTAGACAGTTACTAGAACAATTCTACAACTAGTCTAGGCATGCAATAGATCAATCTTATGAATTAATTAAATTTTATTTTTTATTTTTTGATCTGAATATAATATTTATAATATCAAAAAAATAAAGAATAAATTAGATCTAATTTATATTTTAATCATATTAAAATATAAAACTATAAGACTATTCATAGATCAAACTACTCCTAGTCTAGTCATGCATCTCATACATGTTAGATCTACTTAGATTTAATTTTAAATTTTTTAATTTTAGATACTATCATATCTGATGTGACATCTAAAATCCATCAATATTAGATAAATAAAAATAAAAATCAGATTTAAATTAGATCTAAAATAGAGCCATCAACCTGGATCTAATACCAGTTGAAGGAAAAATCGATTTTTTCCTTGTAAGATCTTTCAGATCTAATGAGATTTGGGATAAAATATTTTTAAAAAAATTATCCTATGATATTTTAGACTTAAGATCTATTAGATCTAATTCTTATTATCTAATATTAAATCTAAAATCATTAGGAATAGAGAAATACCTCTAGGATAACTAGATTATCCTGTAGATGATCGCAGCAATGCCCGAGGTTCTAAAATAGCCATGCATTCGCCTGGCCTCTATCGGTATCCACTTGAGTAGGATCTCGATCATCTTATCTTTGTAAATCTTTGCTTCAAAAATCAAATCTAGATCTGATCTAGAAGATCTTCAAAAGATCTTCTGAAGCTGGAGCAGCAGCTTCTCGATAAATCTCTGCAGTCTTCTAATCAGGAAGCCACCATGCCTTGGATAAGCACCAGATGGATGCCCAACCTCTTGGACATAAAGAGGAAAGAGAGAGGAGCAGAAGAGGTATGGAGAAGTAAAGAGGATTCAGGATTTTGCTGGTTATTGAGTAGAGTCTCTAAACCCTAGGTGCATATAGGGTTTAAATAGACCCTGCTACGCCATGCAATGCCACATCATTCGACCAATCACAAAATTTTAATTAATTTTGAAAAAATTTTGATTGATGGAGTGATGTCATCTGATCATATCAAATCCTGAATCCTGGATAAGCACCAATACTGGATAAGCACAGTGAGATTGGCGCCCCACAGTCCATGTTGATCAAGGGATCAGAGCCTTCATCTCATGGGACTCTATCCTTATCCACTTGGGGCGCATGCCCAATCTGAATATGGCACCCACTTTGAGGCCCAATTTAGTAGGTGGACACTCTACAAAAAATCTCCAATGACCTCTTGCCAAGTGGCCTTCAGTCCAAGGTCCATAGGTCAATGTTTGACCAATGTCCTAAAACAGAAATGACAGGTGACAGAAATTAGTAGGTGTTGTCTTAAATTCATCTCATGAATTAAGACAAGTCCTTTCTGAGCTAGACTGATTCTAGTCAGACTGAGAAAAACTTTCTCAAAGGTTCTCTAGGTGAGTCAAATCATATTTGGCTCAGTCGAGATAGAAAAAATTATACGAAGAAAAAATTAGGCTCAATCGTGTGCTAGTATGATTTTCTTGAACCTAATTGGATCTAATCCAAATCAATCGAATTGGGCTAGCTGAATTGATGACATCTAGACCCTAACTCTTGTTTGTGTGACCTAGTTAGGTTTATTTTCATATGGTAATGAGATATGTCATGATCTCATCATCGACATCATCGAAACTTCTTTCAATGGACCAGAACTCTTCTGATTCAGACAATTAGAATGATCGATCATCAAGATCATTTTAATTACTCTCAAAATCTACTAGTGATACCTAGCAGTATATGGTGGTAATCCATCAGAAATAAAGACGAACCTCTCAGTGCAGCTACCTGTGTGATTGAGTTCGTCTATCATGAGTCCTGACTGAATTAGGGTTAAGGTGAACTCGTCAAACCCAATATCAGTTATATGAATCAATCGATCGATCCGAATCTGATGTGAAATCTCAATGGAAAACTCTTTTCCATTATTTTACTCTGCCATGGCCATGGGCTTAAGGACTCGATCTTTTGATCATCATAGGACTACTCCTCTCATCTACCGAGGTTGATAGATCCCTTCTTGGTGCGATCTGATTTCTATAATGAATATGCTACAGCCAACATACACCTCAGAATTTTGAATAGCTAGGAGATCGAGTTATGGTGTAATCAAACTATAACACACTCAAGATGAACTGTCGATGTATCTCAGGTCGAAGAACTAGACACACAGTTGCAGCATCGAGCTAGTCATCGATGAGAAGGTAGACTTTCTTATGATTACTCGAGATGGTCATGCTCAGTACTCTCATTCTCAATGAATATCTATACTCTCGCTTCAGTGTCTCCACACCGTAGACTCAAGACATATCTATCCTAAGGAAGCGATCATACACCAACCTTCCAGATCGATCACCATCCTCATGATGATCCTATGGTCAGGAGCTGTTTATGAGTTAGTTATGTAAATTCATGTCTTAAATTTTCAACTCTTGAAAATATGTATTAACATTTCTACTAACTTAAAGGATGTATCACAGATATAATGTACACAATGTGATAGTAAAATAATCCTTTTTATTTATTTATAGTCAAAATTATAAATTTACCCTTATATTTGTACAGAAATGTGTCAGCTAATCTGACATCTAGGGCACACATCTAACAATATGTACTAGGACAAGTATCTCAATGATCCTATCTCCTTATCTCACAAAGGGCAGCTTGATCATTAATCCTCAAAGAGATGATTCACAGACTAGATATGACTCAATAGTCAATGAGCCCAAAGGCTTATTTTTTCTCTAGTCCGTAAAGGCTTATTTTTTCTCCAGTCCGTAAATCACTTCTTCTCTTATATGACCTAGCCTAAGGAACCACCTGCATACTTTAGGTTTATTTGATTTCTACATCTCTCAGATCCAATGGCATTCACTGTTTACTCAAATAAGTTCACAGATGCATCACCATGCAAATGATAGAGACTGCCTCTAAGAACCAAATCCAAAATGGTAGTTGTAGAGGTTAAGTGCCCATGGCTATAGTGCAACTCTTGCACCATTGCAGACTCAAAAGAGTACCTCACTTTCTTCAGCTCTCTTCCTTCCCTTAGACCCTATATAGAAGTGCATAACATGCACTAGAGTCTAATACTCAACTGGGAGAAGAGAAAACCATAAGATTAGTTTTGAGCAATTTTGACATACCTTCCAAAGGAGTGTCCATGTTTCTTTAGGCTTTCTAAGTATGTATCTCTGAACTTTTCAAGTTCCCTTAGTTACCAACATATTGACCAATTCAGTTAAGGTGCTACAAAATTTATTCATATAATAGCTTTACAAACTACTTATATGAATTAGGGATTGCAGGATCAAATCTATTAGCAATTCTTTATGCATGGTCATGTCAAGCTTCGCAAGCTCCTCAATGTCCTCGATCATTGTCAAATAGTGATCATGGACAAACTATCCATTATGCATCTCATATGCTGTACGATTCTGATCACCTCACAACTATTGTAGATGAATCAATATCTTAATGGCAGTCTATATGTCTTTATGCTTGCGTTGGAATTTATCAACTATGGACTCTAATTTATAGTACCTAATCTTATTATCATTATCCAACTATTTATCAAGTATAGCTTGTTGACTATAGATTGGACAGACTGATAATATAGGGATAACCTGATCAAGAACATGGTTTAATTTTTCAAAAAACTAAGAACAATTCTTAGATTTCTGAGCTAGGATATGTAGTAGATTTTGGTTAATCGATTGATATCTAGGACTCGAGTTAGAGGGTTGGAAACTGAGACAATTAACTATAGAGAGTAAAGATACTAATTAGATGATTGTACTTGTAAATATTTGCTCTAATGCGATAATTGGACTTCTAGGGAGTGCTGTGGTCTCATCGATGCATGGTACCTCACCTAACAATTATTGATGATACATATACCAATGTGTGGATAACTCTTTATCAAGATGCTTCTCTAAGTATGTTACAGCGACTTGGTATCTAAGTCATATGGACTCACCTAATAGTTATTGACCACACTCCTTAGTTAAGTCCGACCCACCATTCACTAGTAGGTGCAAAGCTATCATTGGGTCCCTCACCTAACAGTATTGAGCCCAACCCCATCTTTACCCCAAGGATCTAAAGCGAATAGAATGGTTGTGCCTTTCCAATCCAACCAAACCATTGTAACTAGCCGAGAATGATCAACGTCAGAAAAGGCACC